>NC_041393.1:90012948-90021295 GCF_002162155.2 Triticum dicoccoides | reverse complement strand
GAAAATTGACTACACTTGAACAAATTTCAGCAATATATTATGTAAAAAAATGAAAAAAATACAGAAAACCAACTTCACTAAAAATGCATTGTTTCATCGATGTTGATAAATCATAACTAGCCTACCATGTCGTCCTGTCCATAATAAAATGAGGGTGTACCAAACAAATGAGGAATTCAGAAAAATAGTGGTAGTCCATCAAATAGGTCTAATACATCAGAAATAAGGTGGATCACGGCATGGAAAACTGTCTACTTTAGTTTGTTCTCAATTTTTCGACCCCAGAAATCCTTTTGTTTTCTCTGCTTGACCCTGTGCGTCTAAACATCCTGTCTCTACTTCACCATAGCTTTCCTGCATGAAACAACGTTTGTTAATTGGATAGCAAAGAAGATTTGAGCATGTACAGTACACTAACAGAAAAGACACTAACTTCACTGATTTTCTCGTCATAGCTACAGAAGCTAATTTGACAGCTCTTATTCGCTTAGCCTATACATTCCTAGCAGGCCTTTTTGTCTTCAGCACCCCTTTGGCCTGTTCTTTACCGCCCTTCGTAGAGTCTATCCTAGAAAAGTTAACAAACGTCAATACAGTACTAGCAAATACCCGACTTCTAGAGCGGACATGTAAGTACAAACACTAACTTCACCGGTTTTCCTCGCGCACCCTTGTCATCGTTCTTTTTCTTCCTCCCAGCATTGACATTTGGAGCACCCTTGCGTTTCCTACAAAAAATGAAATAGATGAATCTGCAGCTAGCATTCAAAAACATGTTTAAGTACGCACAATTGTGCTGATGCCCACTTGTTTGGTTTTGCGTAATCCTCTTCTACAACCTCCAATGGTCTCTTTCTAGCCCTCCTCAGCCCACCATTTTCTGCATCTGAATCTCCCTCTTCTTTTGCATCTGAATCTCCCTCTTCTTCTGCATCTGAATCTTCCTCTTCTTCTGTACCTGAATCTTCCTCTTCTTCTGTGTCCGCCTCTATCTCTTCTTCTGTATCTGCCTCTATCTCTTCTTCTGTATCTAACTCTGTCTCTTCTTTTTGCTTCTTCCTCCTTGTGCTATTTGATTTCCCCGATTTTTTTCCTGCGTAAATTGAAGAAAAACATGTGAACACTCTCCGGGAGAACATATTAACATTGTAAGCATGTATGGAAATGAACAATGAGATTAACATGTGCACTAACTTCGTTGCTTTTTTTGAATCTTCCTCTTCTTCTGTATCTGAATCTGTGTCTTCTTCTGTCTCTGAGTCTTTCTCTTTTCGCTTCTTCCTCCTTGTGACCCTTGATTTCCCCGATTTGTTCCTAAGTAAATTGAAGAAAAAGAGAGAACATATTAACATGTTAAGCATGTATGGAAATGAACAATGAGATAAACATGTGCACAAACTTCATTGCTTTTTTTCCCTCTCATTCGCTCGCGCCTGGATTTAATCCTCTTGTTCGATTCTTCGGTAGTTAGTCTCCCTTTTGGAACTATTTTGATTGGATTTTCCACGTCATCAGTGCAGCATTCGCGAGCAGCAGAGAAGTATGCCGGCAAAGGAACAAACGATTTATGGCCTTCATCGAAATCAGTTTTTTCTCCATCAACCAATATATTCCGGAGGAGCTCCATCACCTGTTCTAACTGTGAATCGCTAGCTGCGGCTGTGAATAAAGTGTCACTAGCCATGTTGCATAGTTGATGATACTTATTCATGTGATCAGACCATACATGAGTATTCGTAGTCCTCGAAGAAGGGAACGCTGGCTTGGCATGCATTGTCCATCTTTTCTTGACAATTTTTTTGGAAATGTGCGTACACCAAGATGATCCAGAACGCAGAATATATGTGCGCATGGGTAATCCTGACTTTCTAACTTTTTACATTTACAAGCTGCATCATCTAGTCTTGCTCCTGTAAATAGACAAGTCACGTGATATATAAAATCCACAGGCTTAGCATCCACGCCTTGTGCATCCAACTTTTTTGCATCCAACTCCTCACTGTCCTTACCTTCCAAGTCATTGGGATCCTTAGCATCCAGGTTTTTGGCATGCAAGTCCACACCATCCTTGCCTTCCAAGTCATTGGGATCCTCAGCATCCAAGTTTTTTGCATGCAAGTCCTCAGCATCCTTACCTTCCAAGTCATTGGGATCCTCAGCATCCAAGTTTTTTGCATGCAAGTCCTTAGCATCCTTACCTTGCAAGTCATTGGGATCCTCAGCATCCAATTTTTTTGTATGCAAGTCCTCAGCATCCTTACCTTCCTTACCTTGCAATTCTGTAGCACCCCTGCCATATGGGACTTTATCATATGGGCCTTTGCACAAAACTCCAAACACGATCAAACCGCCACATGCTACCTGGTCTGTGACCTGCCAATTTGTCCCTTCGACAATCTGACGCTTTACCTTTGGAAATATCACAGTCGTATAAATATAAGAGGTAGCAATCTCCAGAGGGTGTACATTCAGATTAGTGAAGGGTATCGTATGTGTTGCTACTGCGTCTAATGCTGCTTCATTCTTACGCATTATGGATACACAGTGCTCAACATGCTGCAACAAATCAACAAGCTGCATCTTCCTGTTCAGGTGCACATGAAGCCTTGAGTTGAGAGACTCACTCCTCTGATTACTCATCATGCCTAGGAAATATCTACCATTTGTGTACGCAGCAGCCCATTTGTGTCGCAGCTCGTACATCTTGTTAACCCATGACGACCTCTTTCCCGTTGGTTTTATTTTGAACCGAACCTTATAAGCCTCCCATCTTTTCTCAAACTCATCAACATCCCAACGACGGTAAATGAATTCCCTAAATTCCTCAAGCTTTTTCTTGCGGAGGTGCATCACCATATTCTCCTCGATATGCCACGTGCACAAACGATGATCTGTTCCAGTCCAGACAGTAGCTATTGCTTTAGCCATTGAACCGTCCCCATCGGTGATTGCTGAAATGGGTGCCCTCTGGGACATTGCCTCCAAAAATACATGAAGAAGCCACTGGTATGATGCAACTGTCTCGTCTGACACTAGACCGACCCCAAACAAAACTGTGTTGCGGTGATGGTTCAGACCAACAAATGGAACAAACGGAAGCCTGTACTTGTTAGACCGGTATGTACTGTCGAACACCACGACACCACCAAAGGCAACATAGTCAATCCAGGATTGTGAATCAGCCCAGAATATGTTCCTCAAATGGCCTTCTTTGTCTTTTGTGTATTTGAAAAAGAATCACGGGTCTGCTTTTCTGTGCAATCATATAGGTAAGCAAATAAGCGTCACTGCCTTCTATCTTCCGCTTCTTCTGGATTGAAACATGGTTGTATAGGTCTCGATCTATAAATCCAAGCTTGTCGGGACCTCCGACATTCTTCTCCATTACATTCATAATCTGATGTATTCGAAGTCCACCAACAACATACTCGATGACATCGGCCTTTTGTGCGTCAGTCATTCTACGATGAGCCGATAAGTAGGGAGTCAGGTCAGCAGGGACAAACAGATGGTTATGCTTGTCCACAAAATTCTTGACGAACCAGAGGCCACTACTATCTTGTAGCTCAACCTGAAAAAGAGCGGGACACCCACACCGAGAAAGACCCCTCGGTGTTATTTTTCTATCAGCTCTGTTAAAGTGCTTAAGGGCCCGCCAGCCTTGTTTGCAGCACTTGTATGTCCTTCTGTATGCATTTTGTTTCGGACCCGGACCCCTGTACTTCAGATCATCCTTTCTAACACCAAACCCTTTTTTTTCTCGCATAGCCTACGTAGAACATGTAGGCTTCTTCCTCAGTCCTGAAAGTCTTCTTCACAATCTTAATGTATTCCATACACTCATTCAGATCTGAACCAGCCATGCCTTTAATATCAATTCCTTTACCTTGCATGTGTACATCATCCAGGTCTATGCCATCTTTGCCTGCATCCTCATTATTGTTATCATCCGTGTGCATACCATCCATTCCTTTGCCTTCGTTTCGTCTATCACCCATGTCCTTGTCATCCTTGCCTGTATTCCCCAAGTTTTTGCCATCGTTGCCTTTATCATCCATGTCGTTATGCTGCCAACGAAAACAGATAGTCAATGTTACGGATGGATAGCATACATAATAATTATGCAATACTCTGCTTAAATAATCAATTTAATTTTTCATATCGGATTTATGTACCAAACTCAGTCCGTCAAAAGTTGTAAGTAAGTATAAAATATTCCCTGACTAAATCCAGAAATATTTAATTGATTGTACTTGTTGTAACTGATGATCTCCTAACTAAATCCAAAGTGCACGAATCTTTCAAGTCCCCTGATAGATCCACCCTAATAGATCAATTATCTGCAAACTCCATTCAAAATTGTGTCCTGACTGAATCCAAAATTAGCACCTAACTAAATCCAATTATCTCGTCACTAAGTCGAAAATATCTCCAAACTCCATACAAAAATAATTATCTCCTAACTAAATCCAAAATGTAAACTCAATTCAAAAGCATCTCCTAACTAAATCCAAAATAACTTTCTTTGAATCCAAATCTGCTGACAAATTCTCATGGCACACAACCCTAACTAAGTGCTTTAATATGTCCTAGCTAAATCCGACTTACACTTCCTTTGAAAAAAAATCTTTTCACAACTTTCTGAAACCATAAACCCTAACTAACTACATCAACATGTCCTAGCTAAATCCAACTTACACTCCCTTTCAATAGAAATCTCGTCACAACTTTCTGAAACCATAAACCCTAAACCTCACATGACATATCCTAAACCCTAATCAAATCCGACCCCTATTGGTACAATAAGCATAAGGGAACAACAAAAATTTGAGATGGCTAGGCACTTACAGCGAAGATCCGGCGTGAAAAAGTTGATGCACGTCGATGAGGATGATGTGGCCTCTCGGGTTGGGGAAGGTGGCGTCCGCTCGGGGAAGGAGGGGAGGCTCGTCGGAAGATCTGGCGCCGCGACCCGAGTGGGTGACTTCTGATGGAGGGGGGAGGGGGAGTAGGAGCAGGAGGAAGGAGTGACACGGCAAGTGCGATCGGCGGCGATCGAGGGAGCCGGGGGCGATCGACGGCGATCGAGGGCGCCGGAGGCGATCGGCGGCATTCGAGGGCGCCGAGGTTAGGGCTCGAGAGGAGGAGAGAGGACGAACCGCTCGAACCAAATTTTAAAAGAGTACACACGATGATTTGACCTCTATAATGAAGTGTTTTATTAATGCAATTAATTTAATCGAAAAAATTCGGACGAGAATACCCCTGGACTTAATTGGGCCGATTAAAGGTATAAAAAAATTAGGTCAAAAATACCCTTGGGCTCTAAAAGGCCCAGTTATTCTAATCCGTTAGATCACCCATAAAATACACGTGATTTGGTGTATTATGATGCACCGTAAAATCTCCCTTTTTGATAGTGCAAACACGTCCTTCAGCTTACATGACAATTGCACATTCATCAAATTTGGACATGCTGAAACACAAATCATTTGCATGAGAGGTAGCAAATGCGTATTTGTGTGTAGGGGTGTCTTACCTGTGCAATCCCGGCGCACGCAAATCACTTGCATCGACTCATCGTGCCTGATACCGCGTGCCGATTGGGACGTACGCGTCCGTAGTATGTTAAATCGCCTGTCGCTCATGCCAACTAGGAAAAGCGCGTCAGTCGTTTGGCTACACTTAGAAGCGTCTGTGTCAGACTGTCAGTATTAAACTGTTTGGTTGGATCGGATACATCAATCCGACGCGGTTAGCTTAGAGATAACGTGTTAGAATAAAACCGAGGCATACCGTTGATTATCCGAGGACCAAGCAATCACACGAGAACGACACCGAGATTTGTTAACGAGGTTCACCGGTATGACTATATCCTCGGGGCTTGACTACGGGCGCTCCTCCCCGTGACACCCTCATAATACGGCACACCAGCCACCCGGGCGCCGGCACACGCCGCCGGCTCCTCCTTGCGCGCATGTGCTATTATGTTGGCATATGTTACATCGTGTGTCTAGCCTCGCTATATATGATAGGCCTAGGATACAAGTGTCTTACTAGGACACGACTCCATATCCTATCTAAACACAATATAACTACAAGTCCAACTGTAACCTACCTTGTACGCTATATTCGACACAACTCTAACAAACTTCACCTTGACGAATATTCTCCACCACCTTGAATTCGTTAATGCGTCAAACTTCCATGTACATTGGACTTTAGCTTATTCCATGAGTACCGTTGCTGCTCCAAAGACTCCATGTGACTCCACCTGCAACTTGTAGTCCCTCCTTTTCTTGACCACAGTCAACACTCGAGTAAAATTAAGTTCCTTGTTACTCTAGTTTATGCTCCCAACTTTCAGAGTATCAGTCAACGCCATCACACACCGATCACTGACCTGCGTGACAGTGAACAACTCACATATTGGTGTCACATATAAGAGTTACCTGAACTCAACATCACCGCTCCTTTCTTGACTGCCTGTCTGAAACTTGGAGGAATTTCACCATTGCTTGTAGTCATCCCGAGTCAAATTTTCAGTTGTCTCACCACATGTATGACCACCAAAGCCCTGGCCCGTCTCCATGCCCCGTGCTAACCGCACGCCTCGCCGCTATTACTGCGTCGAGCCTTCGCTGTCCCGGTCGAGTCTCAAGGGTCGCGAACCCACACCACTCAACCTCCACTGCAGAGTACCACCGATCATCACCGACCGATGACGAGTTTCACGCTTCCATCAGACCACCGGGCTCCAGTCTGAACTGCGTGTCCCTCGCTTTTCCCCTAGCTGAATAAGCTTCGATTCACTGGATCCTTATACCGTAGCCCTTCAATCCAGCTCCACCTTCAACATGACTCCATGGTAGATGATCAGTCCATCCTTGCGCCCCGTCGACTTCAAGCTCTCATGTGCACCGTCTTGAATCAACCCCGCGCCATAGTCTTGTCGAAGCCACAGAAACCCTTGAGGCATGCGCCACGTGTTTCCACGCCCAGAAGTCGGTCACCATCAGCATCACGCCCCTATGTCGTCGTCGCCGATCCCACCATCGTCTTCTATACCAACTGACTTGCGTCGATCCATCAGACTATCTTGTCCGACCCAGCCGAATTTGTCCGACTGCATTACACACTCGAGGCTCTCAAATCGTCTTCCAAGAATTTCCATCCATCACATGATAATTCCATCGCAGCTGACATGACTTCCCGCAACGCCTTCAAGCATCCCTGTTGTGCCAACAAATCTTTCATCCATTGTCTGCCATAACCCAAGGTTTTCTGTTCCGTGAACTTCTCCACCTCAAACATGATGCTCGATGACATCATGATTCTTCATACAGCTGACCTTGTGAAAAAATAACCGAGCTTCCAACACGTGCTCAAGTACACAAGATGCACCAGTAGCAAATTCGTACCAAAAAATGCTTCTAGTACTCACGTGTATTAGCTCACAGGCATAACTTCCAATGCTACGAATTGCTTTGCCAACGCCTCTGCCAATTCCGATGGATGCATACACGATGGATTCTTTCCTCTGATTCGATCTGCCTCTTGCCGTGCCAATGAGGACTCGGTCCTCTCTTTTGGTCCAAAACAAATCTCAATCAGTACCTAGCTGTACACGACCCTGGTCTTGCGCGCCTCCGTATGCGCGCGTACACGCGCACCAGTGGCCGCTTGGCCTGTGACTTGCCTGCCTGCACTCGTACTCGTACGGCTTCTCCTCCTGCGGCCCATGCCACGCGCCTTGCGCTTCGCAGCCAACATCCTGACCTGCTGCCTGTCTGTCCGCGCGCGACACATCGCTGCATCTCGCCGAGTCGCCGATCACGACCTGCTGCTACAACTCACCACCGCCTAGGCATGGATTGCTTCTTCATCCTCTAGACCAACGATCCACAGCCTTTGAACGACCTAGCTCATGATACCACTTGTTAGAATAAATCTGAGGCATACCGTTGATCATCCGAGGACCAATCAATCACACGAGAACGACATCGAGATTTGTTAACGAGGTTCATCGATATGGCTACATCCCGAGGCTTGACTACGGGCGCTCCTCCCCGTGACACCCTCACAATACCGCACACCAGCCACCCGGGCGCCGGCACACGCCGCCGGCTCTCCCTTGCGCGCATGTACTATTATGTTGACATAGGTTACATCGTGTGTCTAACCTCGCTATATATGAGAGGCCTAGGATACAAGTGTCCTACTAGGACACGACTCCATATCCTATCTAAGCACAATACAATTACAAGTCCAACTATAACCTACCTTGTACACAATATTCGACACAACTCTAACCTAACGCGCATCAGCTGAAGAACCAAGTGAGCCG
>NC_041393.1:90003638-90012266 GCF_002162155.2 Triticum dicoccoides | reverse complement strand
TGTTCGGCGTTTTGACTGTCTCGGCGATGGACTCGGATGAGGAGGAAGAGCTCGCCGCGCTGCTGGAGGAGGAAGCCGCGGCCGACGTCCGGCCCCTTCTTCAATCTCGATTCGCTGTTGTTCGGTACCCCGCTCAGACCTGGTCGAAAGATCAAATGTGGGATATCATGACTTGCTGTGTCATCTTGCACAACATGATCATCGAGAGCGAGCAAGAAGACCCAGTGTTTGACACTGAACCATACTACAGGCAGGGTCCTCTAGCTGAAATTGATCACCAGCTACCGGCAACTTGGACTGCCTATCTCAGTATGCGTCAGGAGATCCGAGACCCACAGATGCATCATCAACTGCAGAAAGATCTGATTGAGCACCTATGAAGGCTCAAGGGGGACGCCGCGTGATGAAATACGAGTTTTTATTTGTTGAACTATATAATTTGTATTGAACTATTTGTTGTTGTAGTATTTTGTTGAAGTATTTGATTTTTCTGTGACGAAATATGTGATAAGGAATAATTGTGTTGATAATTGAACGCCAAGACACGGCGAAACTATGCCGAATATGGGCCTATTCTCGCCCATATGGGCCGTTTATTTGCCGAAATTGGGCTGCAAAGTGGGCCAATTTCAGCGCATGGGGGCGAGCTGGGGCGACGACTGGGCGCAAAACCGCCCCAGCGTCGAGTGTATCGCCGGCTCGCCCCCAGGGAGCAATTTCTATGCGTCCTGGGGGGGCCAACGGCTGAAGATGGCCTTAGCCGCCATGCATCCTCTTGTCTCGATTGTCTTTTCTGTCTGTGTTTCTTGGGAGCTTGTGTAAGTGCTGCGCGCTTGCGTTAGCACGTACGTGCATGCAGATGGCCGTATCTGCTCTGGCTTGATGCATGCGCCAACTGAGAACTCACCTGACAAGTGAGTTTCTCTAACCTGTTTTGCACCAATGGCCCACCTCCTAGCTCCCAGCTGCGTGTTTTTCTAACCTGTTTTGAACCAATGGCCAACCAACAGCTTGCCGATCGGCATTCATAAACAATCCGTTCGATTTTTCAGTTTTGTGTTTTGATTTTTAGAGCATCTACGGCCGGACTTAGCAAATCCGGCGTCTCAGACGCCCACGGGCACTGACCGGGCACCCCTCAAATGTTGCGCCGCATATCCACATACCGTAAATTTTGATCCTCAAATCCATGCAATGGGGTCGGACGGCGGTCGGCACCCGTCAAATGTTGCAGCCGGCGGTCGAAACATCCTCTATCCCAATGGGGTTGGATGGTGTAATCCGCGTATGCGCTCAGGGGGAAGGGGTGCGGGGATCCGGACGCAACGGAGGAGACAGCTGCTCCACCATGTCCGAACCTCCCTGCGATGATGCCGCCGCCTCCCTCTCTCGCTGCCGGCGTCCCCGCCACTTGCAGGCGACGTTCTTCACCTTGCAAGTCGCAGCCGACGGACGAGGCGGACTGCGTCGCCACCACTATAGATACTGTTAACAATCTGTTCAATCTAGAACATGTGACAAAGCAATGAGTCGGCCCATAGACTTGACGGCCCAGTTAAACTTTGTTTAGACAGATTTTTTTAAAGACGAATTTAGTAAAATAGATTGGGAACAACTGCTCCAGATATGGAAGCAGCCCATGGTTTCCGTCCCATCACAGACATCCGGCCGCCGGAGTGACACGGCCAGTGAGACCGGGGGAGCGACGGTTCTGGAAGAAGCCCTGAATTTACCATGCGTGCTTGCACGGAAGTTCGGTCCTTCCTGCGTGCTTGCCAGGTTCCAGGAACGTTCCGATTTCTTCTCCAAAGATGCCCTCTTAGACATCACTGTCGCTCCGACCTCGGCGGCGTCCGCCGGCCTGTTGCACGGGTCACGTCGGCGCGCGCCTCGTGCCAAAGCGCGTCAGTGACAGAGCGTGACTGTGCAAGCGTCAATACAGAGTTTCCGTGTCGCTCGCACGCATCGCCCATGGCCGCACGCAAATTCTACGCAGCGTGCGCTGCGTCCTCTCAGTCTCTGTTCATGTTACTTCACATTCGCACATGCGCAAGCGATGCAGATCGATCGGTCGTTCATACGGCGGCCTCGACGCAATTGTAGACGGACGCCTGGCCGGTACGTGCTGCGATTGCCGACACGTCGCCGACCGTGTCGCTCTCTTGGATGAGTTGGAGCTGGCAGCTGCTTCTCCTACTCGATTAGTTAAGGTAATTACGTGAAGATGGAGACGATTTTAGTTCACGTCATGCATGACAATCGGGTCATAGATTCGTGCATGGTTGCACGTCGTAGTGTTCATGCCGGGACTTGCCCCTTGAGACGTGCGGATGGGTGGGCGAGGCAATCATCCGGTGGAGCGGTCATGCATGGAGATAGGAATTGGAGACAGGGACGTACTACTGCGGCCGGTCTCGTGACGAAAATTGGACTGGACTCTAGCAATCCAGCAACATTCGCACGAAATGATTTTGTGTGAAAGAGAAATGGGGGCAGTTTGGTCATCTCCCGGAATTTCTCAATGTTTTTTTTTTTTGAATTGTGGACTCTCAAGCTGAATTAAGGCAGTGTTCGCTGTGATTTCAAAAAAAAGGTAGTGTTTTCTCTGTTTTATCAGATTTTTTTTTCTGTGGATACCTTCCCCGCGCCTGCTTCTGTTTTGACCCGGTTCATTTCGGCTTACATGGGCCTGCGACAGATTCTGGATCAATACTATCGGCCTGACCAAGAGAATGCCTCCCAACCCTTTTGTATCGATAGCTGCGAAATCACTAATTGCGGAGCACTGCTTTTAAAGATCACTTCCATCTCTCCAGATCACGACAAGTGTGCATTGCATGTGCTCCACTTTGTCACAACCTGAAAGTTTTCCCTTTTTTCGTAGATTCATTTATTAAAACAAAATTCAAAGATAACGTCCAGAGCGCGACACATGACGCCGGCTGAGAGCGCGCCAAGTGCCGCGATCTCAAGCCATCCCCAAATGACCCATGATGAGGTTGAGGTTGAGCACTCTTTAGTTAGTTGCTCCCCGAAAGCTGGCCCCGACGGGAGCTCGACCTTTGCGCTCGGCGAAGCAGAAACATGCAGACCGCGCCCCCTGGCCGACCCACGTGGGGGGCGGGACGCCCCCTGTTTTTTTTTGTGTTATTGTTTTCTCTTTTTTAAAACAATTCAGAACTTAAAAAAGGGTCCGGATTTGTAAATAATTGAGAATTTCGAAAAATTATCTTCAAGAAATCATAAAATGATAGTGAATTCAGGAAAAAAATGTTCATGATTTTGAAAAATTGTTTGAGAAATCATAAAATGTCCGCACATTAAAAAAGTTCATGATTTTGAAAATCTTGGCGTATTCAAATAATGTTCACATTTTTAGAAATGTTCACCTTTTACAAATGTTCATGAATTAGAACAAAATTCAGCCAATTAAAGTAATGTTCATGAAACTTTTAAAAATGTCCAAAACAAAAATGTTCCTGGATTAAAAAATTTGTTCCCAAAAAATTATAAGACTACATTGGTTCAAAAAATGTTTGCTGATTCTAGAAAAATGTTCATGAATTCAATAAAATGTTAATTAATTTTAAACGCTGTCCCCAATTAATAGCTGTTCGCCAAGTCAAAAAAGTTCACGAGTTTCAAAAATGTTGAAAATTTATCAAAATAATCGCAGAATGGAGAAAAAAAACATAAATTGGAAAATTTTCATGTTTTTAGTAATATTAAAAAAATTAAAAAATGTTCATGATTTCCAAAAGAATAACGAATTCAGAAAAATGTTCATGATTTCAGAAACTATTAAAAAATTGTAGTATTTTCCCAAAAATGAAAAGAAAAATGGGAGGGGGTAAATAAAAAATAAAAAGAAAAATATAAAATTATAAAATAAAAAGTAAAAAGAATAAAGAAAACGTAAGAAAGAGAAAAAGGTAGAAAGACGAAAATAAAAAGGGTGGGAAATAAAGCCTAAATGGACTGGCCCAAACAATGGCTCGGGCGCTCGAGGCGGTAATTGCTTCCCAGCCCAGTAACATTGAATAGTCCAATTGACTCTGGAGTCAAGCTAAAGTTTTCCGGCAAGTTACTAAAAGAAAAAAGTTTTCCGGCAAGAATCTCTCGAAAGAGGAAGCTTTTGATATTCAGCGCTATCCACTGATTGATACCCAAAGCGCTTGCTGCCTTTGAATAAACCCAGCGTCTACACCAAAATACCTTAAGCCGATTAAACAAAACAGATCCATCTATACTTCTATACTATTGTATTATCTATGCTACTCCCTCCGTCTGGAAATACTTGTCGGAGAAATGCCTAAAAATGAATGTATCTAGATCTAAAATACATCTAGATACATTAATTCTTCCGACGAGTATTTTCGAACGGAAGGAGTACTATTAAAGGAGCAAACATAAACACTTCTAAAGTCACACAACAAACTGTACACGAGGTATTCAGAACCCTCCGATCGAATCAACTTAAGAATATCCTACCGTGCACGTAACATCAATGGTCTGCCATCTAGATTAACGACTGAGACCAAATGTTCTGCCGAGCAGACGCCGCGGTCTGCCAAATAGCGCCCCACGTCACCCACCCGCAACATGCGGATCTTCCCTAAAAAATGAGGATCGATTCCACCAACATCCATGGTTCCCCGCCTGGCCGCCTCCCTCTCCCTCCTCTCCCCTTCTCGCCGCCGTCGGTGTCGCTCTCCTCCCACCAACAGCTTCGACGGTGCGGGATGCAGCAGGCTCGGCCTGTATCGGTGGTGCCGGTGTCCCTCTCCTTCGTCGAGCTGCGCCAGCAGCGCGGGAAGCAGCGGCTCAGCCGCGACGATGGATTTCTCCGACGAGGCTAGCAGGGGCTCGCCTCGGTGCCCACGTCGTCCTCATACTCCTCCTCAGTGGTGCTCGTCGGTGCGGTGGAGCTAGCGGGCGCCAGGGCTTGCAGACGGAGGTGGCGCAGATTCAAGGCGGTAACAACAATGGGCGCCCCCACATCCCCTTCACGAGCTGTTGTCCAATCGTCCTCTGCCTCTGTGGCCTGCAGCACGGGATCCCAATCATGTTTGATTGTCCGTGGGTCATTGCATGGTCCACCGTCGC
The DNA here is from genome assembly GCF_002162155.2 of Triticum dicoccoides. Lineage (NCBI taxonomy): Eukaryota > Viridiplantae > Streptophyta > Magnoliopsida > Poales > Poaceae > Triticum > Triticum dicoccoides. Next base: position 90,007,160 of record NC_041393.1, on the reverse strand, counting down.
CGTTCCCTTAACACGCCGCCTGCACTTCCTCTTGCTCACCGCAATCGCTGGGTCACCAGTTCATCGGTTCGTGCCCGGATGAAAATATATGAAAATATTTTCAATTTTAGAATGTTTAGTTAACTCACGGAAAAAACATGATTATATTTTTCAACTCAGGATCCTGAAAGTATTTAATAAAAACGTCAGCCCAAAGAAAATAAAATGATTGATTTTTTTAAAGAAAAACAATCATGAAGCGGGCGCACACTAGGCCGACCCGTCTACCTTTCCTCATGAGGAGGGGAGCCGAAGCGAGGGTGGTTAAGGAACACTTGCATGGATTTAAAAGAAAAGCCAATGCTTTATAGGTGCGGCAACATATCCCAATGGCCCTTGTTTCTTCCCATTTGTCGCCCGTGTGCGTCTTCAACTAGGGGTTGTTTCACCGAAGCCGAGGAAAATGGGCCGTGCCACTTTTCCTGTTAGCTGTTTTATTTTATTTTCACTTTTTAGTTGTTTCTTCACCAATAACCGGATGTTTTTTTGGAGCTAAATATTTTTTAAAATTTTAAAAAATAAATATAGGTTAGAAAATTGTTCAGTACGTAATTTATACAAAATTTCTGTGCACATTAAAAAAAGTTCAGCATGTATTAAGAAATGTTAAGTATGTTTAAAAAACATTCAATATTTAATTTAAAATCTCCATTGTATATTTAAAAAATCAAAGTAATATAAAAAATTGTTCATTGTATATTATAAAAATTATTAATTGTCCATTTAAAAAATGTTTATCGTATATTAAAAATGTAAAATTTGTACCGAAAAATATTCGGCATAAATTTGGAAAAATATCACCATATATTGTAAAACCGATAAAGATATGTGCAAAATAAAAGCCAAAAACACAGAAGAAAACCCAAGATTTGCAATATAAAAGGAAAAGGAAAAAAAGAAGAAAAAACACACAAGAACAGCCGTTACACGGACCAGCCCGTCTAAAGGATTCATTGGCGTAGTCCGAGCTATACAACGCAAGCGGGCATCATATAGGATTGGTGGAGGTGGTACGTGAAGTTGGTGAGCTATAAATTGCATATGTGCATATTTAGCTATCAATAGAATTGCCCACTTTGCACGGATTGACAAAAAGTCATTTGTTTGGAGGAGCGACAATATTTCTGTATGGTCCACAATAAGTGGGCCTTGTTTCTTCCCAGGTCGTCGCACTCTTGTGATCGGTTCGACCTATTAGGCTTCATACTGGGCCAGTAGTAGGCCTGCCAATAAATGTCCCATTTGTTTCCTTTCTTTTTCTTCCTGAAAGGACATGAACTGAACTTATTTCTTAGAGGGCCAAGAAAAACCTTTTTTTTTTGCGGGTGAAAAGGGAGTTTATTGATCAATCAGGTAAATCGTTCTTACAGAGGTCAGGCGCATCACCTGGCCCCGAGCCGAGCCACACAGAGGTGCGCTCTTCCAGTCTACCAAAATTAGCTAGGTAATGGCTCACACCATTTTCCTCACGGGCCACATGAGCAAGCTTAAAATCTCTCCCTTCCCTCATTAATCTCTTGGTTTGGTCCACTAGCATGGCATAACGTGACCGGTCTTTCTCAGGCCTAGCCAACATATTGTAGCCGACGAGGCAATCAGTCTCTATCTCAATGGGTAGTTGCGTCCATTGTATGGCGAGGTTGACGCCCTCCATGCATGCCGACAGTTCTGCTTCCAGCGCGTCCGAACACACACGTAACTGCCTACAGGAGGAGAAGATGATCGCTCCCGAGCTGTCCCGGAGCACCATTCCTGCGCCCCCCGAGATCCAGTGCGTGGGCAGAAGGAACCGTCAACATTTAACTTCGTCCATCCAGCCGGCAGCAGCACCCACTTCGTCGTTGATCTGACCTGTACAGGAGCATGCAATATTGGCGTTCTTGGCTGCGCCACATCAACCACCTGCTTGCCCTTCATTGGGTCAGCGTTGGGGACATTTTGAAGGCCAATCAAGGAATCCACATAGCTGAGTAAGAAGCGCCGGGATGCGACCACTGGTGGGGCGGGCTTGTTATGCGTCAGGTCGTTCCGGACACGCCAGCAGCGCCAAAGCGTCATCATCAACTCCATCCTCTCCGTCTCCGGTAAATCACAGAGGGCTTGGGCCAGCCACTCCGTGCCCGTTTGCTTGAAGCTTGCTGCCGATGGTATTCTCCACTGTTCAGCCATGGCTTGCCACAGCCCCACTGCTCTTGGGCATCTGCAAAACGCATGAAAAGTGTCCTCCGGCTCAGTTGCACAGAAATTTCCAATCCACGTCGTTTTTGATTTACCCAGGTGGGTAAGCAATCGGTGAGTAGTCTCCAAACAAAGGTTGTGAGGGACATGAAGTGAACTTGCAAGAGAACAGAGTTTGCCCATGATCTAGACCATCCGTCGATGGTAATATGAGGATTGCGTTGTGCTTTGGCATTTCACCAACCCAGGATCATTTCACCGAAGTAATGGTCAGAGGGATTGCTCCGTTTGCATATTCATGCATGCTCGAGCGTCTCACCAAAAACAAGATCTAAAAGAAGAAGAGTAAGACGACATCGACATCGATAACCAGAATTCATCGCAAATATGATGAAATTCGGCCCATCAAGAACGAAAAAACAGGTAGATGTGTTATATAAAAGAAAAAGAAACGAAAACAATAACATGACCTATTACAGCGAAGAGACGCATGCACGCGCCACACGTACAGCAAGATGCCGTCAGTAAGCGTGTGGTCCATGTATATGTATCCAGTATTTTAAACAACGGAATAATAACCAACCAATGAAACAATAGTATTAAGTTGACTGACGACTGGAGGCCGGGTGCAACACTTTGTTTTCTGGCACCATCTTGCGCACCCCCGATAGCTTGACTCGTTGACCAGTCTCGGTCGTCGCCGGTTGTGACGCCGGCCCGGACTTGACGTGTACTACTTGATCCTGAAACGAATTTGTACATCAACCCCAAGAAAAAGTTCATGCATGGTACGTCAAGATCGAAATAGACCGAGAAAACTTGAGGAAAACTGGACGGAAAATGAACAGAAACTCTCCGAGAACCAAACCAACCAAAAAGAGTGATGAGTAAAATAACGACTTGCGGACAACGGCGTCTATGTAGGTACGTACGCCCGTACCTGCAGAATATATTGACGGATACAATCCACTTGAGGAGAGGTGGTGGTTGATGGTTAGTACGTGCCACGACGGCCCGGCGGCGCGACGGCACCCTTGCCGGGACGGGGGCGCCCGGCCCGACGGCGGCAGCGGCGCGGCAGCCACGAGAGGAGGCTTTTGAGCACCCGCTTCAGCACCAGGCCTCGCCTGGGGACGTACCGCGCAGGCGTAGCTCTAGAGGAGTCGGTTGCCTGTGGCAGTGGGCACGTGAATGGCGCCATATGAGAGTATGAGACTATGAGCGTGTCGTCGTGGGGAAGAGAGAGAGAGAGAGAGCGAGCGAGGGCAGAGGAGGGCGAGCGGCTAGCTGAACGGTGAGGTACTC
>NC_041393.1:90001934-90003333 GCF_002162155.2 Triticum dicoccoides | reverse complement strand
GAGCAGGAGGTCCATCATCAGCGCGGGGTGCGTTTGGGCGTTTCGGTGCCGTTGGGACGCCCGATGCTGAAAGCGAACCTGCGAATGGGAGGGATGGTCAGCACCAGTGCCAATCCGGGCGAAGCACGTCCGCAAGCTCGATTTGGTTGCTACGTAAACATGCACGTTCATAACAAAGAAGAAATTTTCGATATGCATCGTACGAGTTGCACCGATGAAACCCAGGCCGGAACTGTACACGTAGGTACGTACGCAGCACACTCGCGCGTGTATGTAATCATCGTCGGATATCTATCTTCGTAGGACATCCAAGAGCCACATGTGCATGACACATCTAAACGGAGAATCCCACGACCACCGTAGATAGCTAGGGTCGATTTCATTGGTCCATGCAGGTATCACCTACGCTTGCAAAACCGAACCGCGTGAATTCCATCTATCGATCCATGCATCGATTATCCTTTGCTCTCCTGCGCTGCATGTGCCTCAGCTCGCTCGCCTGCTTCCCCGATGCTTCCCCAGTTGCTTTCATTTGCGTAATTAACGCGGTAAGAATTCCCGGGCCAATCGACCGCTTATTACTTATTCCCCTCCGGTCCGAAATACAAGTGTCATGGTTCTATTTTGATATTGCAAACACCTTCTTCAGCTTACAAGACAATTGCACACTCATCAAATTTGGCCTTCTTCATGAAAGCGTAATCAGTTAATCACTTGCATGAGAGTTAGCGAATTGGTGTAGGGGTGTTTTTGTCTGTGCAATCCTGGCGCACGTCGTGCCTGATACCGCGTGCCGATTGGGACGTACATGTTCCCGTATATGTTAAATCGCCCGTCGCCCATGCCAACTCGGAAAAGCGCGTTAGTGTCGTTTGGCTACACCGCTACACTTACACGCGTCCCTGTCAGACTCTGGCCGTCACTATTACTATATTGTTTGTTTGGCGCCACAGACTTCATCGATCGGACACGGCTAGCTTGGAGATAACGCGCATGAGCCCAAGAACCAAGTGAGCCGCCAGGTCCCTAGTGTACTGCGAGTGCGTGATATAGCCGCCATGCATCGTCTTGTCTCGATTGTCTTTTCTGTATGGTGTTTCTTCGGGGCTTGTGTCAGTGTTGCGCGTTGCGTTAGCACGTACGTGCATGTAGATGGCCGTATCTGCTCTCGCTTGATGCATGCGCCGAAACCATGCATGCATGCACCAACCGAGAAAATCACCTCACAAGTGACACACCCAGCTCCCAGCTCCTAGCTGCGTGTTTCTCTAACCTGTTTTGAACTGTAGAAAGGAAAGAATAGATCGTGCAACACAATGCATTAATCGATGCACCAGACACGTATATATGAGTATAGAGGGGGGCCACAACCTCAACTATACAGAAGAACTAGGAGGTG
>NC_041393.1:89993218-90001698 GCF_002162155.2 Triticum dicoccoides | reverse complement strand
ACGCAGAGACTGTAACGAAAATCCTCGAAGGTGGAAGTTGGCAGTCCCTTAGTCATCACATCGGCGAATTGTTGTGCATTCGGAACATGGAGGACTCGAATGCATCCAAGGACCACCTACTCGCGCACAAAGTGAATGTCCAGCTCAATGTGCTTAGTCCGTCGATGATGAACGGGGTTGGCGGAAAGGTACACCGCACAAACGTTGTCACAATAGACAACCGTAGCCTGGGAGATGTCATGATGCAATTCCTGAACTAACTGTTGTAGCCAGGTGCACTCGGCGACGGCTTTAGCCACAACTCGGTACTCAGCCTCCGCGCTAGAGCGTGAAACCGTAGGTTGTCGCTTGGACGACCACGAGACAAGTGAATGACCGAGGTAAACGCAGTAGCCAGAGGTGGACCGACGGGTGTCGGGCAGCCGACCCAGTCCGTGTCGGAGTAGGCCACCATCTCCAGAGAAGTGGACGCCATGAGAGTAAGCCCAAGAGCCATCGTGCCGCGGATGTAACGGAGTCTCCTCTTCACGAGGGTCCAATGGGAGTCACGAGGGGCATGCATATGCAGACACACCTGCTGAACAACGTACTGTAAATCCGGCCGGGTAAGAGTCAGATACTGAAGAGCAACAACAATGGACCGGTAGAACGGAGCATCCGACACGGGAGAGCCCTCGAGAGCAGAAACCTTGGCCTTCGTGTGAACAGGAGTAGCAACAGGGTGACAGTTGAGCATTCCGGCATGCTCAAGTAGCTTGTGCGCATACTTCTGCTGATGAAGAAAGAAGCCGTCGGGTCACCGAACGACCTCAATGCCAAGGAAATAATGTAGAGCGCCCAGGTCCTTGATGGCAAACTCATCACGCAGCCGGAGAGTAATCTGCTAAAGAAGGGTTGCGGAGGACGCTGTCAGGATGATGTCATCGATGTAGAGGAGCTAATATGCAGTCGTGTCACCGCGGTGATAGACAGACAACGAGGCATCCGAGCAAGTGGCGCTGAAGCCTAGTGTCTGAAGGAACCCGACGACATGCTGGTACCAGGCGCGAGGTGCTTGCTTGAGCCTGTAGAGAGATCGGGACAACAAACACACATGCCCAGAAAGAGATGCATCAACGAAAACGGCCGGCTGCTCATAGTAAACCTGCTCCTCAAGATGGCCGTGAAGGAAGACGCTGGAGACATCCATCTGATGAACGAGCCAGCCTCGGGAAACTGCTAGCTGGAGAACTGTGCGGATCATGCCTGGTTTGACAACCGGGGCAAACGTCTCGGTGAAGTCGACTCCAGTGCACTGCCGAAAATCACAGACCACCTAGTGAGCCTTGTAGCGCGCAAGTGTACCATTCAAGCGGGTCTTATGGTGAAAGACCACTTGCCTCTAATGACATTGACGCGAGAAGGCCGAGGAACCAGTGTCCAGGTACAGTTCCGCTGAAGAGCGTCGAACTCGTCCTACATCGCAGCAAGCCAGTGAGCATCACGAAGGGCTGCGCGAGCGGACGCAGGGATCAGTGACGACTCAGTGGTGGAGGCGACAGGAAGATACTCGCCGTTGGAGTACTATAGACTCGGGCGATGAACGCCGGCTCGAGCCCGAGTGACAGGGCGAGATGGCAACTCGGTGACTGGCGAGGCGGTCGGTGAAGCAGTCGGCCAGGCGGCTGGCGAGGCAGCCGGCAAAACGTGTTGGGGAACGTAGTAATTTCCAAAATTTTCCTACGCACACGCAAGATCATGGTGATGCATAGCAACGAGAGGGGAGAGTGTTGTCCACGTACCCTCGTAGACCGAAAGCGGAGTAGCACAACGCGGTTGATGTAGTCGTACGTCTTCACGATCCGACCGATCCAAGTACCGAACGTACGGCACCTCCGAGTTCAGCACACGTTTAGCTCGATGACATCCCACGAACTCCGATCCAGCAGAGCTTTGCGGGAGAGTTCCGTCAGCACGACGGCGTGATGACGGTGTTGATGACGCTACCAACGCAGGGCTTCGCCTAAGCACCGCTATGATATTACCGAGGTGGAATATGGTGGAGGGGGGCACCACACACGGCTAAGAGATCAATGATCAATTGTTGTGTCTAGAGGTGCCCCCATGCCCCCGTATATAAAGGAGCAAGGGGGGAGGCGGCCGGACAAGGAGGAGGGCGCGCCAAGGGGAGAGTCCTACTCCCACCAGGAGTAGGACTCCTCCTTTCCTTGTTGGAGTAGGAGAGGGGAAGGAAGGGAGAGATGAGAGGAAGGAAAGGGGGGGGGGCGCCACCCCCCCTCCTTGTCCAATTCGGACTAGAGGGGGAGGGGGCGCGTGGCCTGCCCTGGCCGCCCCTCCTCTTCTCCACTAGGGCCCACGAGGCTCAATAACCCCCCCCCCCCGGGGGGGGGGGGTTCCGGTAACCCCCCGGTACTCCGGTATATGTCCGAAACCTTCCGAAACCATTCCGGTGTCCGAACATAGTCATCCAATATATTGATCTTTATGTCTCGACCATTTCGAGACTCCTCGTCATGTCTGTGATCATATCCGAGACTCCGAACTACGTTCGGTACATCAAAACACAAAAACTCATAATAATGATCGTCACCGAACTTTAAGCGTGCGGACCCTACGGGTTCGAGAACTATGTAGACATGATCGAGACACGTTTTCGGTCAATAACCAATAGCGGAAACTGGATGCCCATATTGGTTCCCACATATTCTATGAAGATCTTTATCGGTCAAACCGCATAACTACATACGTTGTTCCCTTTGTCATCAGTATGTTACTTGCTCGAGATTCGATCGTCGGTATCTCAATACCTGGTTCAATCTCGTTACCGACAAGTCTCTTTACTCATTATGTAATGCATCATCCCGCAACTAAATCATTAGTCACATTGCTTGCAAGGCTTATAGTGATGTGCATTACTGAGAGGGCCCAGAGATACCTCTCCGACAATCGGAGTGACAAATCCTAATCTCAAAATACGCCAACTCAACAAGTACCTTCGGAGACACCTGTAGAGCTCCTTTATAATCACCTAGTTACGTTGTGACGTTTGGTAGCACACAAAGTGTTCCTCCGGTAAACGGGAGTTGCATAATCTCATAGTCATAGGAACATGTATAAGTCATGAAGAAAGCAATGGCAACATACTAAACGATCAAGTGCTAAGCTAACGAAATGGGTCAAGTTAATCACATCATTCTCCTAATGATGTGATCCCGTTAATCAAATGACAACTCATGTCTATGGCTAGGAATCTCAACCATCTTTGATCAACGAGCTAGTCAAGTAGAGGTATACTAGTGACACTATGTTTGTCTATGTATTCACACATGTATTATGTTTCCGGTTAATACAATTCTCGCATGAATAATAAACATTTATCATGATATGAGGAAATAAATAATAACTTTATTATTGCCTCTAGGGCATATTTCCTCCAGTATCCCACTTGCACTAGAGTCAATAATCTAGATTACATAGTAATGATTCTAACACCCATGGAGTCTTGGTGCTGATCATGTTTTGCTCCTGGAAGAGGCTTAGTCAACGAGTCTGCAACATTCAGATCCATATGTATCTTGCAAATCTCTATGTCTCCCACCTGGACTTGATAGCGGATGGAATTGAAGCGTCTCTTGATGTGCTTGGTTCTCTTATGAAATCTGGATTCCTTTGCCAATGTAGTATTTTCACAAAAGATTTTCATTGGACCCGATGCACTAGGTATAACACCTAGATCGGATATGAACTCCTTCATCCAGACTCCTTCATTTGCTGCTTACGAAGCAGCTATGTACTCCACTTCACACGTAGATCCCGCCACGACACTTTGTTTGGAACTGCACCAACTGACAACTCCACCGTTCAATATAAACACGTATCTGGTTTGTGATTTAGAATCGTCCGGATCAGTGTCAAAGCTTGCATCGAATGTAACCATTTACAACTAGCTCTTTGTCACCTCCATAAACGAGAAACATATCCTTAGCCCTTTTCAGGTATTTCAGGATGTTCTTGACCGCTGTCCAGTGATCCACTCCTGGATTACTTCGGTACCTCCCTGCTAAGCTAATAGCTAGGCATACATCAGGTCTAGTACACAACATTGCATACATCATAGAGCCTATGGCTGAAGCATAGGGAACATCTTTCATTTTCTCTCTATCTTCTGCAGTGGTCGGGCATTGAGTCTGACTCAACTTCACACCTTGTAACACAGCAAGAACCCTTTTTTTGCTTGATCCATTTCGAACTTCTTCAAAACTTTATCAAGGTATGTGCTTTGTGAAAGTCCAATTAAGCGTCTTGATCTATCTCTATAGATCTTGATGCCCAATATATAAGCAGCTTCACCGAGGTCTTTCATTGAAAAACTTTTATTCAAGTATCCTTTTATGCTATCCAGAAATTCTGTATCATTTCCAATCAACAATATGTCGTCTACATATAATATCAAAAATGCTACAGAGCTCCCACTCACTTTCTTGTAAATACAGGCTGTCGTGGAATTATCACGTCAGATGTCCTAGTGAAAGGACTTAGTCGTGGAGCCATCGCAACAAGATTAGCTTGAAGGGGTTAAACCGGAACAAAAGACATGGGGAGTTTATACTGGTTCGGCCCCTTACGGTGAAGGTAAAAGCCTAAGATCCAGTTGTTGTGGGATTGATTGGTCTCGATGAGCAGGGAGCGAATCCGCTTTACCTATCTCTCGAGTTGTTGTTTCTTGTCCCTGAACTGCCGCCAGGTCGTCCCTTTATATACATAGGTTGACGCTCGGCCGGTCTACAGAATCCCGAGGCCGGATCGTACAAGAGTCCGGCTCAGTTTCTTCCTTTCCCTAACTTACAATACAAGTTATACATCTCAAGTCGGTTTACATTCATGGGCCCTAATCCGCCATTGGGCTCTAGGACTCTAAGCTTCTGTAGTAAAACGCCATAGTCTTCATCTTCATGGGCTTCTATACAGATGACTCCTTGTGAGTATAATCCGGCCCCTCCTGGGCGGTTTACACTCAGTAGTTATATCCCCAACATTAGGCCCCATATTGGTTTGAACTTGTTCATGTCAATCTTTGTCACGCCCAATATGCGATACTATCCTAAAGAGACTCGAAGGTCCCACCAAGGATAGAACCGCATATTGAAACGCTTTTGCAAGGTGGATATCATTACATCAACATTACATAATAGATGGGGATACATACAAGAGGCATACAATGCCACACGAATACAACATCATCATACATAAGATCAACATCCGACTATGGATGAAACACAAACAGAAACTCAAACGACATCTACCCTACTAGCCCAGGCTGCCGACCTGGAACCTATCCCCTGATCGAAGAAGAAGCAGAAGAAGAACTCCAAAACAAGCAAACATCACTCTCGAGTAATGATCATCGCACAACCTGTACCTGCAACTGTTGTTGTAGTAATCTGTGAGTCACGAGGACTCAGCAATCCCATTACCATGGGTATCAAGACTAGCAAAGCTTAATGGGTAAGGAAGGGGTAAAGTGGTGAGGTTGCAGCAGCGGCTAAGCAAGTATGGTGGCTAACATACGCAAATAAGAGCGAGAAGAGAGCCAACAGAACGGTCGTGAAGCTAGCAATGATCAAGAGGTGATCCTGAACTCCTACTTACGTCAAATATAACCCAAAACCGTGTTCACTTCCTGGACTCCGCCGAAAAGAGACCATCACGGCTACACACGCGGTTGATGCATTCTAGTTCGTATCTGGTGTCAAGGTATCTACAACCGGACGTTAACAAATTCCCATCTGCCATATAACCGCGTGCACGGCTCTCGAAAGATTATACCCTGTAGGGGTGTCCCAACTTAGCCCATCACAAGCTCTCATGGTCAACAAAGGATATTCCTTCTCCCAGGAAGACCCGGTCAGTCTCGGAATCCCGGTTTACAAGACATTTCGACAATAGTAAAACAAGTCCAGCAAGACCTCCCGATGCACCGACATCCCGATAGGAGCTGCACATATCTCATTCTCAGGGCAACACCGGATGAACACTACGTACAACTAAAACCAGACCTCAAGTTTCCCCGAGGTGGCGCTGCAAGTGGCTCTGGTTCGGACGAGCACTTAGAGAAGCACTGGCCCGGGGGGGGGGCTAAAATAAAGATGACCCTCGGGTTGGCCGACCCAAGGGAAAGGTATAGGTGGTGGTGAGGCAAATGGTAAAACCAAGGTTGGGCCTTGCTGGAGGAGTTTTATTCAAAGCAAACTGTCAAGGGGGTCCCATAAATCACCCAACCGCGTAAGGAACGCAAAATCCGGGAACATAACACCGGTATGACGGAAACTAGGGCGGCAAGAGTGGAACAAAACACCAGGCATAAGGCCGAGCCTTCCACCCTTTACCAAGTATATAGATGCATTAATTAAATAAGAGATATTATGATATCCCAACATAACCCTGTCCACCATGGAGCAATCTTCAACTTCACCTGCAACTAACAACACTATAAGAGGGGCTGAGCAACAACGGTAACATAGCCAAACAACGGTTTTCTAGGAAGGGTGACAAAGGTTAGCGGCTGACATGGCGATTTGGGAGGCTTGAAGAACAAGTGATAGGTAGCGCAGCATAGCGATAGAACGAAGCAACTAGCAAAGCAATGATAGTAATGAGATCCAAGGTGCCGATCATCTTGCCTGAAATCCCGCAAGGAAGAAGAACGAGCCCATGAAGAAGATGAAGCCACAAAGATGAACCAAGCGTAGACGAACGAATCCTCACGATCGCAACAAAACGGGAACTATCGAGAGAAGCACACAACATGGTAAACACACCACACATATACAAGACATGATGCTCAACCAAGTATGATGCAATTCAAGGCTACATGAAGCTACCCATGGCAAGAGATGATGCATACAAGAGCAACACATCAAAGCAAGTTTAAATGAGGCCGGAAACAACATATAACAATTCCGGTAAGTCCTCATATGCAAATTTCGAAATTGGTCCATATCTGAATAAACCTTATGTTCAAGTTGTTAAACAGCAATTTAAGATTCACCAAGATGATCTACACGAGATTCTAGTCAAGTTACATATAAAGTTCATTAGATTTGGAGTTACGGCCTAGAAGATATGAGTAAAACAAGTTAAACATGGCATTGATGCAAAATGCATACAAACATCAAGCAAACACCTCAAAACATGGATGTAACATGATCACATGAAACTATATGCAATTCTAAGCAAGTATCATATAGAGCACACTCAAAACGGAGCAACGGTTCAACACATACACTCTATACAAGTTTAAAGGACAAGCTGTCCAAAACAGCAACTAGGCATCTAGCAAGCAACAAAACAATATGCTACAGCACCTTAATATAAGAAAAAAGGCATGGTCATGAATTATATGTAAAGCATGACAAAACATGAACACTGAGCTATCTCCCTAAAACACTATATCATGCTCAAAAGGACATGGCAAGATTGCAAACTACAATAGTTTCAGACTTAGCAGAAATAACATCAGTTGCAATGTTTGGAGCTATCAAAAAACATGCTACAGGAACTTATCATGGCAAACAAAAGCATGACATGATACTACTAAATGCATAGAACAAAAGTCCTTTATTGACCATGAGCCAAAAAGGATCAGAAGATATGATGGCACCCATGTAAACATGGCAAATTATATGACAGATTCAAACATGGCAGGAACAACGATAAGTAGGCATGTTGGTGAGCTTATACAACTCACCACAGAGCAATATAGGACATTACAAGGTGATAAACAGTAATAATACATGTTTGTGAAGCTAAGAATGTCAAGAACAAGTTCATAGGGTGCATGGATCACTAGCAAAGCTCATGGCAAAACTGAACTTAATGTTAACAGGCTGACAGAAACATTAATTAGAAACTTTGGAGCAAGATAACAACAATCTATAGAAAGCTATAAATGCAACCAGGGGCATGGATGGATAGAGCATGACATGTATAACAAAACATCCTCAGTGAACATCTCCAGATTTTGCATAGAATGACTTGTAGCAGCAGGTTTACATAGCATCATGATATAACAGATTCAGCCTAGCAAAACAGCAACAGCAAGTACCCTACTTAACAAGCTTGATGCACTCACTAAAAGACTCACAAAAATACATGGATTGCACCACTGTAAATATGACATGATGTAGTTCAAAACACATGTAGAGCTCATGCTCATAGGATGCACACATCAAATGCAACAAAAATGACAAATCACCAAGTTCTGTTAACAGACAACAGTTAACATCATATAGCACTCTTGCAACAATGATTAGGGTATCAAGATGAACTCAAACAAGCATGGCACAATGGAATGAAATGTAGAGCATCTCATGTTGAACATTTTGACATATTACACGCAGGAAACGGAGCAGTATGCAGGTAGATATGGCATGATGAACATAGGCACGTAATGATAGAATTTCAGGACTTGGTGATGAAAA
>NC_041393.1:89953770-89992622 GCF_002162155.2 Triticum dicoccoides | reverse complement strand
CGGCGGAGCCATGGCCGCGACGGAGGAGCTACGCCGGCGGCGGTCGGCGAGCGGTGCCGGCGACATGGCGACGGCCGGCGTGGGCGCCGGTGGCGAAGGGCGTCAGGGCGAGCCGGATCCAGGAGGCGGGGCGCGGGCTGGGAGGCGGCGCGGTCGGGCTCGCGCGGGCCTCGGATGGGCTCCACGGGCCGGCGGCGCGGACGGCGGCGGGAGGCCACATGGCGGCTAGCCACTGGCTGTGGGACGACGGCGACTTTGTCCGGCGTCGCCCGGACGTGTCCGGCGGCGTGGAGGAATTTTAGGGTTTTGGACTGCGGGATTTTCGGGGGAGGCCTATTTATAGATTCTGGGAGTGAGGAGAGTCCAAATGAGGAGCTGTTTTCGCCCACACGATCGTGATCGAACGACCGAGAGCATAGAGATGACTTAGATGGGTTATTGGGCCATTTAGAAGGGGTGTTGAGCTGCACACAAAAGAGGCCTTTACGGTTCCCCGGTTAACCGTTGGAGTATCAAACGGACTCCAAATGGCACGAAACTTGACAGGCAGTCTACCGATGGTGTACCAAGGCCGCTTGGCAAATCACGGTCCATTCCGAGAATGTTTAACACCCGCTCACAACAAGAGACAAAAGGGGAACGCCGGAGGGCATAGGAGTGCCGGATTACAAAACGGACAACGGGGAAAATGCTCGAATGCATGAAACGAACACGTATGCAAAATGAGATGCACATGATGACATGACAAAATGCAACACGCAAGCAAATGACATGGCAATGACGGCGAATAACTGAAGGACACCTGGCGCATCGAATTCGGGGCGTTACAACACTCCTCCACTAACAAGAGATCTCGTCCCGAGATCTTAGGACCGAGACGGAAGAGAAAAGGGATGAGGTGAAACAAGAACGCAAGAGAGAAAATGAACAAAGTCAAGAGAACTCGGGTAGAAAAGAGGAATAGAACATGAACTTCACAAGATGGGATGGCACTTGATGAGATGAACAACGCAAAGCCTCTAGAAGAATTGAGATAGTGGAACGAAAGAACTTAGAAGGAAGGGTTGAATGGAGTTGTTGAGAAAATCAACAACGAAAGAATAAGCTTGTTGTGGACTTATCAAAACAACTCAAAACTTGAGGTGAAATTATGCCACAACCAAATGCTTGAATATCTAGGAAAAACGAAGAAATGCAAAACTCCAGTTGAAAAGAATACGGAGAATTAATTGCACTTCGAGACGCGAGAAGAAAAGATGCTTCAATTTCTCCAACAAATTCTTGATGAACTCTTGAAGAATGAATTAAATCATGAAGAACCACCATGAAGAGCTTCGGTGACAGAAGGATGATGAGATAGAATGAAGGAAGAAATAATAAGATGAGCCTTGCGATGACTTGGATGGAGGTTCCGACGAAATGGCCGAGGAAGTTTTGAACTCCGGAGATGAAAACACTTGGAACTAGAATTTATTCCCCAAGAACAAACTCCGAAGGAATGGGATTACTTGTAACGCCCCGGATCCGATGCGCCAGGTGTCTGCCAGTTATTCGCCGTCGTTTCCATGTCATTTGTTTGCGTGTTGCATTTTTCCATGTCATCATCTGCATTTCATCCGCATGTTTTTCAAAACTTGCATCCGTTCGGGTTCCGCCGGTTCTCTCCGTTGTCCGTTCCGAGTCCGGACACACTCGCACGCGCCCGCGGCACCTCCGAAATATATTTTATTAGTGGCATAAAAATGTTCTCGGAATGGGTTGCAACTTGTCGTGCGGTCTTATTATAGTGTAGACAGACCGCCTGCCAAGTTTCGTCACAGTCGGAGTCCATTTGATAGCCCAACCGTTAAATGTATAGCGGCACCGTTGCCGGTTTATTCGTCGGACGTTTCGGTCTCCGAAATTGCTGCCGGTGTTGGGGAACGTAGTAATTTCAAAAAAATTCCTACGTACACGCAAGATCATGGTGATGGCATAGAAACAAGAGGAGAGAGTGTTGTCCACGTACCCTCGTAGACCGTAAGCGGAAGCGTTATGACAAGCGGTTGATGTAGTCGTACGTCTTCACGATCCGACCGATCCAAGTACCAAACATACGGCACCTCCGAGTTCAGCACACGTTCAGCTCGATGACGATCCCCGGGCTCCGATCCAGCAAAGCTTCGGGGATGAGTTCCGTCAGCACGACGGCGTGGTGACGATGATGATGCTCTACCGGCGCAGGGCTTCGCCTCAACTCCGCGATGATATGACCGAGGTGGAATATGGTGGAGGGGGGCACCGCACACGGCTAAGGAACGATCCGTAGATCAACTTCTGTTGTGCCTAGAGGTGCCCCCCTGCCCCCGTATATAAAGGAGCAAGGGGGGAGGGGGCGGCCGGCCTAGGAGGGGCGCGCCAAGGGGAGTCCTACTCCCGGTGGGAGTAGGACTCCCTCCTTCCTTGTTGGAGTAGGAGAAGGGGGAAAGAGGGGGAGAGGAGGAAGGAAAAGGGGGCCGCACCCCTTGTCCAATTCGGACCAGAGGGGGGCTGCGCGCATCCTTCCTTTCGGCCTCTCTCCTCTATTCCCGTATGGCCCAATAAGGCCCATATACTCCCCGGCGAATTCCCGTAACTCTCCGGTACTCCGAAAAATACCCGAATCACTCGGAACCTTTGTGAAGTCCAAATATAGTCGTCCAATATATCGATCTTTATGTCTCGACCATTTCGAGACTCCTCGTCATGTCCCCGGTCTCATCCGGGACTCCGAACTCCTTCGGTACATCAAAACTCATAAACTCATAATATAACTGTCATCGAAACCTTAAGCGTGCGGACCCTACGGGTTCGAGAACTATGTAGACATGACCTAGAACTATTCTCGGTCAATAACCAATAGTGGAACCTGGATGCCCATATTGGTTCCTACATATTCTATGAAGATCTTTATCGGTCAAACCGCATAACAACATACGTTGTTCCCTTTGTCATCGGTATGTTAGTTGCCCGAGATTTGATCGTCGGTATCCAATACATTGTTCAATCTCGTTACCGGCAAGTCTCTTTACTCGTTACATAATGCATCATCCCGTAACCAACTCATTAGTCACATTGCTTGCAAGGCTTATAGTGATGTGCATTACCGAGAGGGCCCAGAGATACCTCTCCGACAATCGGAGTGACAAAACCTAATCTCGAAATACGCCAACTCAACATGTACCTTCGGAGACACCTGTAGTACTCCTTTATAATCACTCAGTTACGTTGTGACGTTTGGTAGTACCCAAAGTGTTCCTCTGGTAAACGGGAGTTGCATAATCTCATAGTTACAGGAACATGTATAAGTCATGAAGAAAGCAATAGCAATATACTAAACGATCAAGTGCTAGGATAACGGAATGGGTCATGTCAATCACATCATTCTCCTAATGATGTGATCCCATTAATCAAATGACAACACATGTCTATGGTTAGGAAACATAACCATCTTTGATTAATGAGCTAGTCAAGTAGAGGCATACTAGTGACTATATGTTTGTCTATGTATTCACACATGTATCATGTTTCCGGTTAATACAATTCTAGCATGAATAATAAACATTTATCATGAAATATGGAAATAAATAATAACTTTATTATTGCCTCTAGGGCATATTTCCTTCAGTCTCCCACTTGCACTAGAGTCAATAATCTAGTTCACATCGCTATGTGATTTAACACCAATATTCACATCTGCATGTGATTAATACCCATAGTTCACATCATCATGTGATCAACACCCAAAGGGTTTACTAGAGTCAATAATCTAGTTCACATCGCTATGTGATTAACACCCAAAAGAGTACTAAGGTATGATCATGTTTTGCTCGTGAGAGAAGCTTAGTCAACGGGTCTGTCATATTCAGAGCCGTATGTATTTCGCAAATATTCTATGTCCACAATGCTCTGCACGGAGCTACTCTAGCTAATTGCTCCCACTTTCAATATGTATCCAGACTGAGACTTAGAGTCATCTGGAGTGGTGTAAAAGCTTGCATCGTTGTAACTTTAACGACGGGCTCTTTTATCACCTCCATAATCGAGAAACATCTCCTTAGTCCTCACTAAGGATATTCTTGACCCATGTCCAGTGATCTACTTATTAGATCAAAATTGTATTCCTTGGCCAAACATAGAGCAAGGTATACAATAGATCTGGTTCACAGCATAGCATACTTTATAGAACCTATAACTGAGGCATAGGGAATGGCTTTTCATTCTCTTTCTATTTTCTGCAATGGTCGGGTCTTGAGTCTTACTCAACTTCACACCTTGTAACACAGGCAAGAACTCCTTCTTTGGCTGTTCCATTTTGAACTATTTCAAAAATTTATCAAGGTATGTACTCATTGAAAAATCTTATCAAGCGTCTTGATCTATCTATATAGATCTTGATGCTCAATGTGTAAGCAGCTTCACCGAGGTCTTGCTTTGAAAAACTCTTATTCAAGTATCCTTTCATGCTATCCAGAATTTCCATATCATTTCCAATTAACAATATGTCATCCACATATAATATTAGAAATGCTACAGAGCTCCCACTCACTTTCTTGTAAATACAGGCTTCTTCAAAAAGTCTGTATAAAACCATATGCTTTGATCAACTCATCAAAGCATATATTCCAACTCCGAGATGCTTGCACCAGTCCATAGATGGATCGCTAGAGCTTGCACAATTTGTTAGCACCTTTAGGATTGACAAAACCTTCTGGTTGCATCATATACAACTCTTCTTTAAGAAAACCATTAAGGAATGCAGTTTTGTTTATCCATTTGCCAGATTTCATAAAATGCGGCAATGGCTAACATGATTTAGACAGACTTAAGCATAGATACGAGTGAAAAACTCTCATCGTAGTCAACACCTTAAACTTGTCGAAAACCTTTTGCGACAATTCTAGCTTTGTAGATAGTAACACTATCAGCGTCCATCTTCCTCTTGAAGATCCATTTAATCTCAATGTCTCGCCGATCATTGGGCAAGTCAATCAAAGTCCATACTTTGTTTTCATACATGGATCTTATCTCAGATCTCATGGCCTCAAGCCATTTTGGGAATCTGGGCTCACCATCGCTTCTTCATAGTTCGTAGGTTCGTCATGGTCTAGTAACATAACTTCCAGAACAGGATTACCATACCACTCTGGTGCGGATCTTACTCTGTAAGACCTACGAGATTCTGTAGTAACTTAATCTGAAGTTTCATGATCATCATCATTAACTTCCTCACTAATTGGTGTAGTAGTCACAGGAACAGATTTCTGCGATGAACTACTTTCAAATGAGGGAGCAGGTACAGTTACCTCATCAAGTTCTACTTTCCTCCCACTCACTTCTTTCAAGAAAAACTCCTTCTCTAGAAAGGATCCATTCTTAGCAACAATGTTTTGCCTTCGGATCTGTGATAGAAGGTGTACCCAATAGTTTCCTTTGGGTATTCTATGAAGACGCACTTCTCCGATTTGGGTTCGAGCTTATCAGGTTGAAAACCTTTTTCATATAAGCATCGCAACTCCAAACTTTAAGAAATGACAACTTAGGTTTACTGCTAAACCATAGTTCATACGGTGTCGTCTCAACGGATTTAGATGGTGCTCTTTTTAAACGTGAATGCAGCTGTCTCTAATGCACAACCCCAAAACAATAGTGGTAAAACTGATAAGAGACATCATAGATCGCGCCATATCCAATAAAGTGCGGTTACGACGTTCGGACACACCATAACGTTGTGGTGTTCCAGGTGGCATGAGCTGTGAAACTATTCCACATTGTTTTAATTGAAGACCAAACTCGTAACTCAAATATTCGTCTCTGCGATCAGATCATAGAAACTTTATTTTCTTGTTACGATGATTTTTCCACTTCACTCTGAAATTCTTTGAACTTTTTAATTATTTCAGACTTATGTTTCATCAAGTAGATATACCCATATCTGCTCAAATCATTTTGTGAAGGTCAGAAAATAACGATACTTGCCACGAGCATCAACACTCATTGGATCGCATACATCGGTATGTATTATTTCCAATAAGTCAGTAGCTTGTTCCATTGTTCCAGAGAACGGAGTTTTAGTCATCTTGCCCAAAAGGCACGGTTCGCAAGCATCAAATGATTCATAACCAAGTGATTCCAAAAATCCATCTTTATAGAGTTTCTTCATGCGCTTTACACCGATATGACCCAAACGGCAGTGCCACAAATAAGTTGCACTATCATTATTAACTTTGCATATTTTGGCATCAATATTATGAATATGTGTATCACTATGATCGAGATCCAACAAACTATTTTCATTGGGTGTATAACCATCGAAGGTCTTATTCATGTAAACAGAATAACAATTATTCTCTAACTTTAAATGAATAACCGTATCACAATAAACACGATCAAATCATGTTCATGCTCAACGCAAATGCCAAATAACATTTATTTAGGTTTAACACTAATCCCGAAAGTATAGGGAGTGTGCGATGATGATCATATCAATCTTGGAACTACTTCCAACACTCATCGTCACTTCCCCTTCAACTAGTCTCTGTTTATTCTGTAAATCCTGTTTTGAGTTACTAATCTTAGCAACCGAACAAGTATCAAATACTCAGGAGCTACTATAGCCACTAGTAAGGAACACATCAATAACCTGTATATCAAATATACCCTTGTTCACTTTGCCATCCTTCTTATCCACCAAATATTCAGGGCATTTCCGCTTCCAGTGACCATTTCCTTTGCAGTGTAAGCACTCAGTTTCAGGCTTTGGTTCAGCTTTGGGCTTCTTCGTGGGAGTGACAACTTGCTTGTCATTCTACTTGAAGTTCCCTTTCTTTCCCTTTGCCCTTTTCTTGAAACTAGTGGTCTTGTCAATCATCAACACTTGATGCTCTTTTTTGATTTCTACCTTCGTCGATTTCAACATCACGAAGAGCTCGGGAATTGTTTTCGTCACCCCTTGCATACTATAGTTCATCATGAAGTTCTAGTAACTTAGTGATGGTGACTAGAGAATTCTGTCAATCACTATCTTATCTGGAGATTAACTCCCACTTGATTCAAGTGATTGAAGTACCCAGACAATCTGAGGACATGCTTACTAGTTGAGCGATTCTCCTCCATCTTTTTAGCTATAGAACTTGTTGGAGACTTCATATCTCTCAACTCGGGTATTTGCTTGAAATATTAACTTCAATTCCTGGAACAACTCATATGGTCTATGACGTTCAAAACATCTTTGAAGTCCCGATTCTAAGCCGTTAAGCATGCTGCACTAAACTATCAAGTAGTCATCATATTGAGCTAGCCAAACATTCATAACGTCTGCGTCTGCTCCTGCAATAGGTCTGTCACCTAGCGGTGCATTAAGGACATAATTCTTCTGTGCAGCAATGAGGATAAACCTCAGATCACGGATCCAATCCGCATCATTGCTACTAACATCTTTCAACACAATTTTCTCTAGGAACATATCAAAATAAACATATGAAAGCAACAACGCAAGCTATTGATCTACAACATAATTTGCAAAATACTACCAGGACTAAGTTCATGATAAATTTAAGTTCAATTAATCATATTACTTAAGAACTCCCACTTAGATAGACATCCCTCTAATCCTCTAAGTGATTACGTGATCCATATCAACTACACCATGTCCGATCGTCACGTGAGATGGAGTAGTTTCAACGGTGAACATCAATATGTTGATCATATCTACTATATGATTCACGCTCGACCTTTCGGTCTCCGTGTTCCGAGGCCATATCTATATATGCTAGGCTCGTCAAGTTTAACCTGAGTATTCCGCGTGTGCAACTGTTTTGCACCCGTTGTATTTGAACGTAGAGCCTATCACACCCGATCATCACGTGGTGTCTCAGCACGAAGAACTTTTGCAATGGTGCATACTCAAGGAGAACAATTAGTGAGAGATCATCTTAAAATGCTACCGTCAAACAAAACAGAATAAGATGTATAACAGATAAACATCATATGTAATCAAAATATGTGACATGATATGGCCATGATCATCTTGCGCCTTTGATCTCCATCTCCAAAGTACTGTCATGATCTCTATCGTTACCGGCACGACACCATGATCTTCATCATCTTGATCTATATCAATGTGTCGTTACATGGTCGTCTCGCCAACTATTGCTCTTGCAACTATTGCTATCGCATAGCGATAAAGTAAAGCAATTATTTGGCACTTGCATCTTATGCAACAAAGAGACAACCATAGGGCTTCTGCCAGTTGCCGATAACTTCAACAAAACATGATCATCTCATACAACAACTTATATCTCATCACGTCTTGACCATATTACATCACAACATGCCCTGCAAAAACAAGTTAGACGTCCTCTACTTTGTTGTTGCAAGTTTTACGTGGCTGCTACGGGCTGAGCAAGAACCGTTCTTACCTACGCATCAAAACCACAACGATAGTTCGTCAAGTTGGTGTTGTTTTAACCTTCGCAAGGACCGGGCGTAGCCACATTCGATTCAGCTAAAGTGAGAGAGACAGACACCCGCCAGCCACCTTTAAGCACAAGTGCTCGTAACGGTGAAACCAGTCTTGCGTAAGCGTACGCGTAATGTCGGTCCGGGCCGCTTCATCTCACAATACCGCCGAACAAAGTATGACATGCTAGTAAGCAGTATGACTTGTATCGCCCACAACACACTTGTGTTCTACTCGTGCACATCAACGCATAAAACCTAGGCTCGGATGCCACTGTTGGGGAACGTAGTAATTTCAAAAAATTTCCTACGTACACGCAAGATCATGGTGATGGCATAGCAACGAGAGGAGAGAGTGTTGTCCACGTACCCTCGTAGACCGTAAGCGGAAGCGTTATGACAACACGGTTGATGTAGTCGTACGTCTTCACGATCCGACCGATCCAAGTACCGAACGTACGACACCTCCGAGTTCAGCACACGTTTAGCTCGATGACGATCCCCGGGCTCCGATCCAGCAAAGCTTCGGGGATGAGTTCCGTCAGCATGACGGCGTGGTGACGATGATGATGCTCTACCGGTGCAGGGCTTCGCGTAAACTCCGCGATGATATGACCGAGGTGGAATATGGTGGAGGGGGGCACCGCACACGGCTAAGGAACGATCCGTAGATCAACTTCTGTTGTGCCTAGAGGTGCCCCCCTGCCCCCGTATATAAAGGAGCAAGGGGGGAGGGGGCGGCCGGCCTAGGAGGGGCGCGCCAAGGGGAGTCCTACTCCCACCGGGAGTAGGACTCCCTCCTTCCTCGTTGGAGTAGGAGAAGGGGGAAAGAGGGGGAGAGGAGGAAGGAAAAGGGGGCCGCACCCCTTGTCCAATTCGGACCAGAGGGGGGCTGCACGCCTCCTTCCTTTCGGCCTCTCTCCTCTATTCCCGTATGGCCCACTAAGGCCCATATACTCCCCGGCGAATTCCCGTAACTCTCCGGTACTCCGAAAAATACCCGAATCACTCGGAACCTTTCCGAAGTCCGAATATAGTCGTCCAATATATCGATCTTTACATATCGACCATTTCGAGACTCCTCGTCATGTCCCTGGTCTCATCTGGGACTCCGAACTCCTTCGGTACATCAAAACTCATAAACTCATAATATAACTGTCATCGAAACCTTAAGCGTGCGGACCCTACGGGTTCGAGAACTATGTAGACATGACCTAGAACTATTCTCGGTCAATAACCAATAGCGGAACCTGGATGCCCATATTGGTTCCTACATATTCTACGAAGATCTTTATCGGTCAAACCGCATAACAACATACGTTGTTCCCTTTGTCATCGGTATGTTACTTGCCCGAGATTTGATCGTCGGTATCCAATACGTAGTTCAATCTCGTTACCGGCAAGTCTCTTTACTCGTTACATAATGCATCATCCCATAACCAACTCATTAGTCACATTGCTTGCAAGGCTTATAGTGATGTGCATTACCGAGAGGGCCCAGAGATACCTCTCCGACAATCGGAGTGACAAAACCTAATCAAGAAATACGCCAACTCAACATGTACCTTCGGAGACACCTGTAGTACTCCTTTATAATCACTCAGTTACGTTGTGACGTTTGGTAGTACCCAAAGTGTTCCTCCGATAAACGGGAGTTGCATAATCTCATAGTTACATGAACATGTATAAGTCATGAAGAAAGCAATAGCAATATACTAAACGATCAAGTGCTAGGCTAACGGATTGGGTCATGTCAATCACATCATTCTCCTAATGATGTGATCCCATTAATCAAATGACAACACATGTCTATGGTTAGGAAACATAACCATCTTTGATTAATGAGCTAGTCAAGTAGAGGCATACTAGTGACTATATGTTTGTCTATGTATTCACACATGTATCATGTTTCCGGTTAATACAATTCTAGCATGAATAATAAACATTTATCATGAAATAAGGAAATAAATAATAACTTTATTATTGCCTCCAGGGCATATTTCCTTTAGCCGGGCTGCCCTCTTCTTCTCTCTTCTCAGCCTAGCCCATCTACACAGCCCACCAACCCCTCACCTAGTCCCTCTCCGCTCCGGATCCGTCCGATGGTGATCGTATGGTCCGAAACGTTCTCAAACCCCCCTAACCCTAGCAAATCTGCTATAAGTAGACCCCCTAGTCCATTTTTGGACATCCCTAGCCTAAATCTAGCCCTCCTCCTACCTCCTGCCGCAACCTCCACCCTGCTCCTCGGATTCAGCACCGCCCCACCTCATCCTCGCCACTTGTCGCGTCGCCATTGGCCCGCACCGTCGCAGCCACCGCTATCGGCCTCCCCCGCGCCGCCACCTATCCTCCCCACGTCGTCCCCGTGCCTCCATCACGCCAGGCCCACCCGAAGCCCATCGGCGGCCCGCCCCGGGCCGATCTGGGCCCGAGGCGCCCGCGCGCCCATGGCGTTCGCCTCCTCCTCGAGCAACCAGCACCCCGCCACCTCTCTGCCCGCCGGCGAGCAAGGCCGCCAGGGCAAGCCCGCCGCCGGTCACCTCGACCCACGCGCCTCCGCACCCTTCCCCCGCCGTCAGCCAGGTCGCCGCCTCTGCCGCCTGCCATCCTCCTCTCCTCCTCCCTCACTACCTCTCTCTCTCTCTCTCTCCCGCAAAGTGCCTCCGCCACCCGAGCTCGTCACCGCGTCGCCACCACCGGATCCGGCGAGTTGCTAGCCGGATCCGCCCCTTTCCAGTGCTCTGGCCTCCTCCTGGCCTCCCCTTCTCCGCCGCCGGCCGCCGGCCCGGCGCCGGTTGCCGTGCTGCCCTGCGTCCCCGATCCAGTCGGGATCGAGGAGGAGCACGAGCAGCCTTGTGGGCCGCGCAGTGCTCTAGGCCCGGCCTAGTGCTCCAGGCCGGCCTCGCTCGAACCCTCCTCCTCGCCGATCGGCCCACAGGCCCAAGGTGAGCGGCCCGTTGCTAAGTCCCTCCCTAGGCGTCTTTTACTATCGCGCGCCTGCTCTGTTTTTTTTCCGGAAAAACTGCTAAGTCCCTGAATCTGTGATATAATCGTGCCATGTTCATCGCACCGTATCTCTGCATCCGTAGCTCCGTTTCGTGCGTGTAATATGTCAAATTGTTCGCCTCAACGAGTACATCATTTCATTCCATTGCATCATATTCATTTGAGGTCATCTTGATGCCTGAATCATTGTTGCAAGAGTGCTTCATGATGTTATCTGCTGTCTGTTAACAGAACGAGCTCTTTTGTCATTTTTGCCATGATTGATGTGTGCATCCTATGAGGTTGATGTCTACATGTGTTTTGAACTATGTCATGTCTTCTTTAAAGTGGGTGTTTGCCATGTATTTTTGTGATCAATGTGGTGACTAGCACAAGCATGCAAACTAGGCATCATGATGTTGCTGATTTTAGTCCCTGTTCTGCTGTTATTTTGATGCCATGTAAACTTGATGCTACGGAGAGATCCATGCATATTTTAAGATACTTCAGTAAGGGTGTTTTGAACATGAGGTTATTTTCTATCCATTCATGCCCTTGTTTGTAATTATGGAGTAGTCTAGCATGTCATTTTCGTGCTCTACTTTTGCTTCAAATATTTCCTGGCAGATTGTTTACGTGTTATTCAATTTTGCCAAGGTTGCTATAGTTGATCCTTGCATGCTATGGACTTGTTCTTGCCTTCGTTTGTTACATAAACATGTCTTCTTGATGATGCTATGCTTATCTTGTCATGCAATGACTTGTGGTGAGTGAATCGAGCTTGTTAAGTAGTGTACTTGATGTTGCTGTTTTGCTAGGCTGAATCTGTTATTTCATGATGCTATATAAACATTTTGCTACTAATCATTCCATGCATAATCTGGAGATGATCACTAAATATGTTTTGATATACATGTCATGCTCTATCCATCCATGCCCCTGGTTGCATTTATAGCTTGCTGTAGCTTGTTCATATCTTGCTCCAAAGTTGCTTAATAATGTTGCTGTCAGCCTGTTAACATTAAGTTCAGTTGTTGCCATTAGTTTTCCTAGTGTTTCATGCACCCTATGGACTTTCTCTTTCCATGCTTAACTTCACAAACATGCCTTCTTACTGTTGGGTGCCTTGCTATGCTATATATTGCTCTGTAGTGAGTTGCACAAGCTCATTAACATGCCTTCATAATTCTGTTTCTGCCATGTATGAATCTGTATTATAACTTGCTATGTTAACATGGGTGCCATCATATTTTCCGGTCCTTTTTGGCTTATGGTCAGTAAGGGACTTTTGATCTATGCATTTAGTAGTATCATGCCATGCCTTTGTTTTCCATAATAAGTTCCTGTAACATGTTGTTTGATAGCTCTAAACATTGCAACCTGATGTTATTTTCTGCAAGGTCTGAAATTGTTATAACTTGCAATCTTACCATGTGTGTTTGAGCATGGTCTAGTGATTTCTGGAGATAGCTCAGTGTTCATGTTTTGTAATGCTTTACCTGTACATCATGCCCATGCCTTTTGTTATTATGTTGGGGTGCTGTACCATGTTGTTTTGATGCTTGCAATATGCCTAGTTGCTGTTTTGGACAGATTGTTGTTATGACTTGTTTCATGTGTGTGTGTTGGACCGTTGCTCCGTTTTGAGTGTGCTCTACATGAAACTTGCTTGATTTTGCGTGTAGTTTCATATTATCATGATGCATCCATGTTTTGAGGTGTTTGCTTGATGTTTGGGTGCATTTTGCTTCAATGCCATGTTTAACTTGTGTTGCTCATATCTTCTAGGCCGTAGCTCCGAACTAAATGAACTTTATATGTAACTTGACTAGAATCTCGTGTGGATCATCCTTGTGCATCTTAACTTGCTGTTTAACAACTTGAACATAAGGTTTATTCAGATCTGGACCAACTTCGAAATTTGCATATGAGGACTTACCGGAATTGTTATATGTTGTTCCCGGTCTCATTTAAACTTGCCTTGATGTGTTGCTCTTGTTTGCATCATCTCTTGCCATGAGTAGCTTCATGTAGCTTTGTCATGCATCATGCTTGTTGTGCATCATGTCTTGTTCATGTGTGGTGTGTTTACGATGTTGTGTGCTTCTTTTCGATAGTTCCTGTTTCGTTGCGATCGTGAGGATTCGTTCGTCTACGCTTGGTTCGGCTTCATCCGTTCATCTTCTTCATGGACTCGTTCTTATTCCTAGCGGGATTTCAGGCAAGATGACCGCTACCCTGGATCTCACTACTATCATTGCTATGCTAGTTGCTTCGTTCTATCGCTTTGCTGCGCTACCTATCACCTGTTTATCAAGCCATCCCAAATTGCCATGAACCTCTAACCTTTGACACCTTTCCTATGCAAACCGTTGTTTGGCTATGTTACCGCTTTTGCTCAGACCCTCTTATAGCGTTCTAGTTGCAGGTGAAGTTGAAGATTTCTCCATGGTGGACAGGATTTTGGTTGGGATATCACAATATCTCTTATATTATTAATGCATCTATATACTTGGTAAAGGGTGGAAGACTCGGCCTTTTGCCTGGTGTTTTGTTCCACTCTTGCCGCCCTAGTTTCCGTCATACCGGTGTTATGTTCCCGGATTTTGCGTTCCTTACGCGGTCGGGTGATTTATGGGACCCCCTTGATAGTTCGCTTTGAATAAAACTCCTCCAGCAAGGCCCAACCTTGGTTTTACCATTTGCCTCACCTAGCCCTTTTTCCCTTGGGAGTCGCGCATCCCGAGGGTCATCTTTATTTTACGCCCCCGGGCCAGTGCTTGTCTAAGTGTTGGTCCAAACCGAGCGATGTCCGGCGCCCCCTGGGCAACCAGGGTCTGTGCCAACCCGACGTCTGGCTCATCCGGTGTGCCCTGAGAACGAGATATGTGCAGCTCCTATCGGGATTTGTCGGCACAGCGGGAGGCTTTGCTGGTCTTGTTTTACCATTGTCGAAATGTCTTGTAAACCGGGATTCCGAGTCTGATCGGGTCTTCCTGGGAGAAGGTATATCCTTCGTTGATTGTGAGAGCTTGTCATGGGCTAAGTTGGGACACCCCTGCAGGGTATAATCTTTCGAAAGCCGTGCCTCCGGTTATAGGCAGATGTGAATTTGTTAATGTTCGGTTGCAGATAACTTGACACCAGATCCGAATTAAAACGCATCAACCGCGTGTGTAGCCATGATGGTCTCTTTTCGGCGGAGTCCGGGAAGTGAACACGGTTTCTGGGTTATGTTTGACGTAAGTAGGAGTTCAGGATCACTTCTTGATCATTGCTAGTTGACGACCGTTCCTTTTGTTCTCTTCTCGCTCTTATTTGCGTATGTTAGCCACCATATATGCTTAGTCGCTGCTGCAGCCTCACCACTTTACCCCTTCCTTTCCCTTTAAGCTTTGCTAGTCTTGATACCCATGGTAATGGGATTGCCGAGTCCTCGTGGCTCACAGATTACTACAACAACAGTTGTAGGTACAGGTTTTGCGATGATCATGACGCGAGAGTGATGTTTGCTTGTTTGGAGTTCTTCTTCCGCTTCTTCTTCGATCAGGGGATAGGTTCCAGGTCGGCAGCCTGGGCTAGCAGGGTGGATGTCGTTTGAGTTTCTGTTTGTGTTTCATCCGTAGTCGGATGATGCTCTGATGTTTTGTGATGTTGTATTCGTGTGGCATTGTATGCCTTTTGTATGTATCCCCATCTATTATGTAATGTTGATGTAATGATATCCACCTTGCAAAAGTGTTTCAATATGCGGGTCTATCCTTGGTGGGACCTTCGAGTTCCTTTTGGATAGGGTCGCATATTGGGCGTGACAAGTTGGTATCAGAGCCTCGACCAACCCTAGGAGCCCCCTTGATTGATCGTGTAGTTTGGCCGTTGTTGAGTCTAGAAGAAAACTGTTTTCTGAGTCTAGTTATATCGGAGAGTAGGAATTCTTTTTACTCCTCAGCCCCTTCGTCGCTCTGGTAAGGAATCTTGACGTAGGTGTTTTGAATTACTCCTCTTCCCTTTCAAATTTTTCTTTAGGATCACGCAGTTGGTTTTCCGATCGTTGTTCCTCAGCTCTTTTCATCCGGTGGATTTCTCGTCAAGTTGACTCGAGCCTCTTCATCATCGAGTTCAATCCTCAGTTTGCTCTCAACGAAGTTGTTTCTCTGTCCTCAGTTGTTTTCTTTCCCACCCGCCCTCCCCTTCTTCTTCTCAGAACCGGAGTCCGTAATCGAGTATCCATTCCACTCGTGCAAAGTTTTTGCTCTCTCTCCTCAATGATTTCAACTGGTGTTTTTCTCTTCAAGTTATTCATCGGTTTCCCCTTCCAAGTTGCATTTGTTTTCTCGCCCTCTTATTTCCGGAGCTTGAGTCTGTATCGACAATCAATTTCATTCGTGTGGAGCCTCTTCAGTCTTTCGTAAATCATTTCAACCGGTGAATTCTCTTTTGTTTGACATTCTTCATCCTTTTCTTTTTCCGGTGCTCTCAATTCAAGTTTTTCGGGTTGATCATATTCTTTTCCCTGGATCAAGAGTTCTCCTTGTTCGTCTGCCTCTCGCCATTTTATCATTCCGGAGTGCTCAAGACATCTCAGGAGATTCGTCTGTGTTCAAATTAATTCGAGGTTGTCACCTCATTCAAATATTTCAATTGTTCCGGTGCATCACCTATCTGTTCAACATCCCTTTCCAACGGTGTTTTTCTCTTCAGTGGGCCCTAACCCACAGGTCTTTTTCCAGGATCTTACCTGACTCTTCTAATTTCCCAGAGCTATTCTCAAATCCTTTTTCCGAAGTTTGACGTAAGTATGTATTTCATCAGTCAGATGTTTTTCCAAGATCGATTTCAAATCATTTTCATTCTTGGCTCAACCTCTTCGCTTTTCATTCTTCCGGAGTATCTCAGTAATTTTGGTGGTGTTTCTCGTCATCATTTGAAGACCGAAGAAGAGTTTTTCCTCTCAATCTTGCCCTTTCTCCCAAAGATTCGTGGTTCTAGCTTTATGTTATCCTCTCGAATTATTCCAATTGTCAGATATTCTTTTCTTATCCATCCGGAGTATGTCAGAAGTTGTGTTCCCGTTTCTTTCACCGGAGGCCATCGTCCCAGAAGATTTCTTCGCCCTCATCATTCTAGCTATCGTCCTCTAATTATCCCGGTGCTTCATCAAGTGTTCTTTAATCAGCTCTTTATCTCACGTTCACTTGTATCTAAATCCCCTCAAGCATATTTGCCTTCTAAGTCTTCCCGGCGATTCATTCTCTTTCGTCAGTCATTCCGAATTCTTACGGTGGTTCTTTCAGATTCTTTTTCCTTTGTTATCATATCAATCCTTTCGTTCTTTTCAATCCTACCGGTGGATCAGGAAGACTTTCTCAAGTTTGCGCTATATCTCTTCTTAATCCTTTTCAAGAAGAATAAGTAGTATGCGAAACCCACTGCTAGTCATCAATTAAATTTGATGAGGATAAGCATAACATAAATCTTATTCTTATTCCATCCAAGTGATTAATCCTTTTTATTCGGAGTTTGTTCGTGATGAATAAATTCTAGTTCCAAGTGTTTTCATCTTTTCTTTTCCGGAGTTCAAATTTCCTCGGCCATTTCGTCGAAACCTCCATCTAAATCATCGCAAGGCTCATCTTATTCTTTCATCCTTCATTCTATCTCATCATCCTTTTGTTTAACGGATTTCTTCATGGCGGTTCTTCATGATTTAATTCATTCTTCAAGTGTTCATCAAGATTCTTGTTCAAGGAGCTCAAGTATCTTCCATCTTGCATCTCAAAGTGCAATTAATCCTCCATATCCTTTGAAGCGGAGTTTTGCATTTCTTCGTTCTCCTCAGCCATTTAATCTTTTCCATTTGTGGTAGGTTATCACCTCATAATTTTTGAGAGGTTATCCATAACTCCACAACAAGCTTATTCTTTTTGTTGTTGATTTTCTCAACAACTCCATTCAATCCTTCTAAATTCTTTTCATTCCACTATTTCAATTCCTTCCGGAGGTTTTGTGTCATATCTTCATCAAGTATCATTCCGTCCTCTCTTATTCTCGAGTGCTCTCGATTCTTTGCTTCTTCTCTTGAGTTCTTGTTTCACCTCTTCCCTTTTCTCTTCCGTCTCGGTCCTAAGATCTCGGGACGAGATCTCTTGTTAGTGGAGGAGTGTTGTAACACCCCGGATCCGATGCGCCAGGTGTTTGCCAGTTATTCGCCGTTGTTGCCATGTCATTTGTTTGCGTGTTGCATTTTTCCATGTCATCATCTGCATTTCATCCGCATGTTTTTCAAAACTTGCATCCGTTCGGGTTCCGCCGGTTCTCTCCGTTGTCCGTTCCAAGTCCGGACACACTCGCACGCGCTCGCGGCACCTCCGAAATATATTTTATTAGTGGCATAAAAATGTTCTCGGAATGGGTTGCAACTTGTCGTGCGGTCTTATTATAGTGTAGACAGACCGCCTGCCAAGTTTCGTCACATTAGGAGTCCATTTGATAGCCCAACCGTTAAATGTATAGCGGCACCGTTGCCGGTTTATCCGTCGGACGTTTCGGTCTCCGAAATTGCTGCCGGGCTGCCCTCTTCTTCTCTCTTCTCAGCCTAGCCCATCTACACAGCCCACCAACCCCTCACCTAGTCTCTCTTTGCTCCGGAGCCGTCCGATGGTGATCGTATGGTCCGAAACATTCTCAAACCCCCCTAACCCTAGCAAATCTGCTATAAGTAGACCCCCTAGTCCATTTTTTGACATCCCTAGCCTAAATCTAGCCCTCCTCCTACCTCCTACCGCAGCCTCCACCCTCCTCCTCGGATTCAGCACCGCCCCACCTCATCCTCACCACTTGTCGCGTCGCCATTGGCCCGCGCCGTCACAGCCACCGCTATCAGCCTCTCCCGCGCCGCCACCTGTCCTCCCCACATCGTCCCCGCGCGTCCATCGCGCCAGGCCCGCCTGAAGCCCAGCGGCGGCCCGCCCCGGGCCGATCTGGGCCCGAGGCGCCCGCGCCGCGCCGCCGCGCGCCCCTGGCGTTCGCCTCCTCCTCGAGCAACCAGCGCCACGCCGCCTCTTTGCCCGCGGGCGACCAAGGCCGCCGGGGCAAGCCCGCCGCTGGTCACCTCGACCCACGCGCCTCCGCGCCCTTCCCCCGCTGTCAGCCAGGTCGCCGCCTCCGCCGCCTGCCGTCCTCCTCTCATCCTCCCTCACTACCTCTCTCTCTCTCTCTCCCGCAGAGTGCCTCCGCCGCCCGAGCCCGTCACCGCGTCGCCACCACCGGATCCGGCGAGTCGCCGGCCGGATCCGCCCCTTCCCAGTGCCCTGGCCTCCTCCTGGCCTCCCTTTCTCCGCCGCCGGCCGCCGGCCCGGTGCCGGTTGCCGTGCTGCCCTGTGTCCCCGACCCAGTCGGGATCGAGGAGGAGCACGAGCAGCCTTGTGGGCCGCGCAGTGCTCTAGGCCCGGCCCAATGCTCCAGGCCGGCCTCGCCCGAACCCTCCTCCTCGCCGATCGGCCCACGGGCCCAAGGTGAGCGGCCCGTTGCTAAGTCCCTCCCTAGGCGTCTTTTACTATCGCGCGCCTGCTCTGTTTTTTTCGGAAAAACTACTAAGTCCCTGAATCTGTGAAATAATCATGCCATGTTCATCGCATCGTATCTCTGCATCCGTAGCTCTGTTTCGTGCGTGTAATATATCAAATTGTTCGCCTCAACGAGTACATCATTTCATTCCATTGCATCATATTCATTTGAGGTCATCTTGATGCCTGAATCATCGTTGCAAGAGTGCTTCATGATGTTATCTGCTGTCTGTTAACAGAACGAGCTCTTTCGTCATTTTTGCCATGATTGATGTGTGCATCCTATGAGGTTGAAGTCTATATGTGTTTTGAACTATGTCCTATCTTCTTTATAGTGGTGTTTGCCATGTATTTTTGTGATCAATGTGGTGACTAGCACAAGCATGCAAA
Source organism: Triticum dicoccoides (assembly GCF_002162155.2). Lineage (NCBI taxonomy): Eukaryota > Viridiplantae > Streptophyta > Magnoliopsida > Poales > Poaceae > Triticum > Triticum dicoccoides. Next base: position 89,973,201 of record NC_041393.1, on the reverse strand, counting down.
CTAGGCATCGTGATGTTGCTGATTTTAGTCCCTGTTCTGCTGTTATTTTGATGCCATGTAAACTTGATGCTACGGAGAGATCCATGCATATTTTAAGATACTTCAGTAAGGGTGTTTTGAACATGAGGTTATTGTCTATTCATTCATGCCCTTGTTTGTAATTATGGAGTAGTCTAGCATGTCATTTTCGTGCTCTACTTTTGATTCAAATGTTTCCTGGCAGATTGTTTATGTGTTATTCAATTTTGCCAAGGTTGCTATAGTTGATCCTTGCATGCTATGGACTTGTTCTTGCCTTCGTTTGTTACATAAACATGTCTTCTTGATGATGCTATGCTTATCTTGTCATGCAATGACTTGTGGTGAGTGAATCGAGCTTGTTAAGTAGTGTACTTGATGTTGCTGTTTTGCTAGGCTGAATCTGTTATTTCGTGATGCTATATAAACATGTTGCTACTAATCATTCCATGCATAATCTGGAGATGATCACTAAGTATGTTTTGATCTACATGTCATGCTCTATCCATCCATGCCCCTAGTTGCATTTATAGCTTGCTGTAGCTTGTTCATATATTGCTCCAAAGTTGCTTGATAATGTTGCTGTCAGCCTGCTAACATTAAGTTCAGTTGTTGCCATGTGTTTTCCTAGTGTTTCATGCACCCTATGGACTTTCTCTTGCCATGCTTAGCTTCACAAACATGCCTTCTTACTGTTGGGTGCCTTGCCATGCTATATATTGCTCTGTAGTGAGTTGCACAAGCTCATTAACATGCCTTCATAATTCTGTTTCTGCCATGTATGAATCTGTATTATAACTTGCTATGTTTACATGGGTGCCATCATATTTTCCGATCCTTTTTGGCTTATGGTCAGTAAGGGACTTTTGATCTATGCATTTATTAGTATCATGCCATGCATTTGTTTGCCATAATAAGTTCCTATAACATGTTGTTTGATAGCTCTAAACATTGCAACCTGATGTTATTTTCTGCAAAGTCTGAAATTGTTATAACTTGCAATCTTACCATGTGTGTTTGAGCATGGTCTAGTGATTTCTGGAGATAGCTCAGTGTTCATGTTTTGTAATGCTTTACCTGTACATCATGCCCATGCCTTTTGTTATTATGTTGGGGTGCTGTAGCATGTTATTTTGATGCTTGCAATATGCCTAGTTGCTGTTTTGGACAGATTGTTGTTATGACTTGTTTCATGTGTGCGTGTTGGACCGTTGCTCCGTTTTGAGTGTGCTCTACATGAAACTTGCTTGATTTTGCGTGTAGTTTCATATTATCATGTTGCATCCATGTTTTGAGGTGTTTGCTTGATGTTTGGGTGCATTTTGCTTCAATGCCATGTTTAACTTGTGTTGCTCATATCTTCTAGGCCGTAGCTCCGAACTAAATGAACTTTATATGTAACTTGACTAGAATCTCGTGTGGATCATCCTTGTGCATCTTAACTTGCTGTTTAACAACTTGAACATAAGGTTTATTCAGATCTGGACCAACTTCAAAATTTGCATATGAGGACTTACCGGAATTGTTATATGTTGTTCCCGGCCTCATTTAAACTTGCCTTGATGTGTTGCTCTTGTTTGCATCATCTCTTGCCATGAGTAGCTTCATGTAGCTTTGTCATGCATCATGCTTGTTATGCATCATGTCTTGTTCATGTGTGTTGTGTTTACGATGTTGTGTGCTTCTTTTCGATAGTTCCTGTTTTGTTGCGATCGTGAGGATTCGTTCGTCTACGCTTGGTTCGGCTTCATCCGTTCATCTTCTTCATGGACTCGTTCTTCTTCCTAGTGGGATTTCAGGCAAGATGACCGCTACCCTGGATCTCACTACTATCATTGCTATGCTAGTTGCTTCGTTCTATCGCTTTGCTGCGCTACCTATCACCTGTTTATCAAGCCATCCCAAATTGCCATGAACCTCTAACCTTTGACACCTTTCCTATGCAAACCGTTGTTTGGCTATGTTACCGCTTTTGCTAAGCCCCTCTTATAGCGTTGCTAGTTGCAGGTGAAGTTGAAGATTTCTCCATGGTGGACAGGATTTTGGTTGGCATATCACAATATCTCTTATATTATTAATGCATCTATATACTTGGTAAAGGGTGGAAGACTCGGCCTTTTGCCTGGTGTTTTGTTCCACTCTTGCCGCCCTAGTTTCCTTCATACCGGTGCTATGTTCCCGGATTTTGCGTTCCTTACGCGGTCGGGTGATTTATGGGACCCCCTTGACAGTTCGCTTTGAATAAAACTCCTCCAGCAAGGCCCAACCTTGGTTTTACCATTTGCCTCACCTAGCCCTTTTTCCCTTGGGAGTCGCGCATCCCGAGGGTCATCTTTATTTTACCCCCCGGGCCAGTGCTTGTCTAAGTGTTGGTCCAAACCGAGAGATGTTCAGCGCCCCCTGGGCAACCAGGGTCTATACCAACCCGACGTCTGGCTCATCCGGTGTGCCCTGAGAACGAGATATGTGCAGCTCCTATCGGGATTTGTCGGCACAGCGGGAGGCTTTGTTGGTCTTGTTTTACCATTGTCGAAATGTCTTGTAAACCGGGATTCCGAGTCTGATCGGGTCTTCATGGGAGAAGGTATATCCTTCGTTGATCGCGAGAGCTTGTCATGGGCTAAGTTGGGACACCCCTGCAGGGTATAATCTTTCGAAAGCCGTGCCTGTAGTTATAGGCAGATGGGAATTTGTTAATGTCCGGTTGTAGATAACTTGACACCAGATCCGAATTAAAACGCATCAACCGCGTGTGTAGCCGTGATGGTCTCTTTTCGGCGGAGTCTGGGAAGTGAACACGGTTTCTGGGTTATGTTTGACGTAAGTAGGAGTTCAGGATCACTTCTTGATCATTGCTAGTCGACGACCGTTCCTTTTGTTCTCTTCCCGCTCTTATTTGCGTATGTTAGCCACCATATATGCTTAGTCACTGCTACAGCCTCACCACTTTACCCCTTCCTTTCCCTTTAAGCTTTGCTAGTCTTGATACCCATGGTAATGGGATTGCTGAGTCCTTGTGGCTCACAGATTACTACAACAACAGTTGCAGGTACAGGTTTTGCGATGATCATGATGCGAGAGGGATGTTTGCTTGTTTGGAGTTCTTCTTCTGCTTCTTCTTTGATCAGGGGTTAGGTTCCAGGTCGGCAGCCTGGGCTAGCAGGGTGGATGTTATTTGAGTTTCTGTTTGTGTTTCATCCGTAGTCGGATGATGCTCTGATGTTTTGTGATGTTGTATTCGTGTGGCATTGTATGCCTTTTGTATGTATCCCCATCTATTATGTAATGTTGATGTAATGATATCCACCTTGCAAAAGCATTTCAATATGCGGGTCTATCCTTGGTGGGACCTTCGAGTTCCTTTTGGATAGGGTCGCATATTGGGCGTGACATTACTTGACGATGATGAAATAAGAATAAGAATTACGTTATGCTTATCCTCATCAAATTTAATTGATGACAAGCAATGGATTTTGCATACTACTTATTCTTTTTGAAAAAGGTTAAGGGGGGTATAGCACAACACTTGAGAAAGTCTTCATGAACCATCGGTAGGATTCGAAAGAACGAATGGATTGATATGCTAATCAAGGAAAAAGAATCTTGAACGAACCACCGTAAAAATTCGAAAATGACTGATGAAAGAGTATGAATCACCGGGAAAAATTAGAAGAACCAATAAGCTAGAGGGGATTTAGATGCAAAAGAATAAAAAGATCATGAGCTAATTAAAGAACACTTGAATGAAGCACCGGTATAATTGGATTACGATAGCTGAAATGTGAGGACGAAGAATTCTTCTGGAATGATGGCCTCCGATGAAAAGAAACGGGAAAACAACTTCTGACATACTCCGGATGGGTAAGAAAAGAATACCTGACAAATGGAATACTTCACGAGGGTAACATGAAGCTAGAACCACGAAACTTTGAGAGAACGGGCAAGATTTAGAGGAAAAACTCTTCTTCGGTCTTCAGCTGATGACGATAAACACCACCAAAATTACTAAGATACTCCGGGAGAATGAAAAGCAGAGAGGTTGAGCCAACAATGAAAATGATTTGAAATTGATCTTGGAAAAGGCATGCGACTGATGAAATCCATTCTTACGTCAAACTCAAAAAAATAATGGGAATAGCTCTGGAATAATTAGAAGAGTCAGGTAAGATCCTGGGAAAAGTCCTGTGGGTTAGGGCACACTAAAAGAAAACACCGTTGGAAAGGATTGTTGAAGAGATAGATGATGCACCAGAATGATTGAAATATTTGGATGAGGTGACAACCTCGACTTAATTGGAACACAGACGAATCCTTTGAGATGTCTTCCAAACTTCGGAATGATTGAATCGCGAGAGGCAAACGAGCAAGGATAACACTTGATCCAAGGAAAAGAATGTGATCAACCCGGAAAAAAAAACTTGAATTGAGTCCATCGGAGAATAAAATAGATGAAGAATAATGAACGAGACGAGAATTCATCGGTTGAAATAATTGAGGGAAGACTGAAGAGGCTCCACACGAATGAAATAGATGGTCGAGAGATTGTTAGACTCCGGGAAGAAAAAGGGTGGGAGGACGGGAAAAACAAAGGCAACTTGGAAGGGGAAAACCAATGATTTACTTCAGGAGGAAAACACCAGTTGAAAGAATGAAAATGCTTCGCACGAGTAAGATGGATACTCGATTACGGACTCTGGCTCCGAGGAGAAAAAGGGGTGGGCGGGTGGGAAAAGAAAACAACCGAGGATTGAACTCAAAGATGAAGAGGCTCGAGTCAACTTGACGAGAAATGCATCAGATGCAAAGAGCTGAGAACCAACGATCGAAAAACCCACTGCGTGATCCTAAAGAAAATTTTTAAAGGGAAGAGGAGTAATTCAAAACACCTACATCAAGATTCCTCACCAGAGCGACGAAGGGGCTAAGGAGTAAAAAGAATTCCTACTCTTCGATATAACTAGACTCCGAAAACAGTTTTCTTCTAGACTCGACAACGGCCAAACTACACGATCAATCAAGGGGGCTCATATGGTCGGTCGAGGCTCTGATACCAACTTGTCACGCCCAATATGCGATACTATCCTAAAGAGACTCGAAGGTCCCACCAAGGATAGAACCGCATATTGAAGCACTTTTGCAAGGTGGATATCATTACATCAACATTACATAATAGATGGGTATACATACAAGAGGCATACAATGCAACACGAATACAACATCATCATACATAAGATCAACATCCGACTTGTAAGTGCATCTAGTGCCACCCCTAGTTGGTTTTGGAGTATTGACGACAAAGTTGGTTGAGGGACTAATGCGTTTGTGAGAATTGCAGGATAACGCAAGAAGTGTCTCTCATTGATTCGGTTTACCTACCGGAGATGACCCCTAAAAATGTATGAAGACATTGAAGACAATGGTGGTGTGTGAAGATATTCACACTGAAGACTATGACATGAGAAGACATTGAGTGAAGACTATGGAGCACAAAGACTGAGTTGTTTCGTTGTTTCCTTTTCTTCTCTGTTGAGTCATAGGAACCACCGTACTGTTAAGTGGGGTCCAAGTGAACAAAGTCAGAGTGACTGAAGTGATGCTCAACCCAAATCCTATGTCTTCGAGCGAAGACAATGAGAGCAAATCTTATCCAGAGCTGGATGAGTTAGCTTTGCTTCTAGCCCAAGTAAAGTTGCCGTGTGTGTTTGAAATCTGACCGTTGGAACACGTGTCAGTTCCTTAGTGACCCAGGGTCATTTCGAACATATCAGGTCGGGTTGCCTTGTGGCTATAAATAGCCCACCCCCTACACCATAAATTGGTGGCTGCTCAGAGTTAGTTTACGGCTTTTGTCGTTTTGAGAGCAACCCACCTCGAAGCCTTTAAGAGAGAAATCCTTGCGAGGACAAAGCCCAAACACCCAGAGCCAAAGAGTGTTAGGCATCACTGAAGTCTTTCTGTCTCTGTGACTTGAAGAGTTATTACACTTGAGGACTGTGTATCCTCCAGCCGGTTAGGCGTCGCGTTCCGAGCATCCAAGAGTCATTGTGGATTGCCGGTGAACGAAGTCTGTGAAGGTTCGGAAGTCTACCTTGAAGACTTACCAGAGTGATTGGGCGAGGACTGTGTGTCCTTAGCTCAAGGGGAATAAGGTGAAGACGCGGTCTTCTGAGTTGAATCTCAGCCTCCCTAACCATACGTACAGTTGTCACAGCAACTGGAACTGGTCCAACAAATCATGTGTCTTCAACAAGTGACTGGTTCTATCCCTTCCCTCCTTTACTTTGAGTTTGTCTTCGTGAAGTCATTGCCTATTTGTCTTATCTGTTTGACTTCATTGCTTGACTACTATCGTTGATTGGCTTCATACTATCTTCCATCCTGATCCTTATTACCTAGCTGCTATTAGTCTTTGTACGTTCACATTATTGCATACTTGACTATGGCTTGCTTGTTGTAGTTTATCTTCCGATGCATATCAATTAGGTCATTTCTATTGTTTGTCTTCGAAACTTCCACGTTTTGAAGACTTTGATAAAAATCGCCTATTCACCCCCCTCTAGTCGATAACTAGCACTTTCAATTGGTATCAGAGCAAGGTACTCCCTTGTTCTGTGTGATTCGGTTTAACCACCTGGAGTTTAGCTATGTCGACTGCAGGGATAATCAAAGTCTCCGCTGCTTGCCCTGTGTTCGATGGAACTGAATATCCCTACTGGAAGAATAAGATGCGCATGCATCTTGAAGCCATTGATATCGACCTCTGGTATGTCGTCAAGAACGGCGTTCCAAAAACTAGTGAAGGTGTCACCCCTGCTGATGTCAAGAAGTTCATTCAACTGGACTCGACTGCAAAGAACATCATATGTGGTCATCTGACCAAAGGACAGTGTCGGTGTCAAAACCGGCGGATCTCGGGTAGGGGGTCCCGAATTGTGCGTCTAGGCGGATGGTAACAAGAGACGAGGGACACGATGTTTTACCCAGGTTCGGGCCCTCTTGATGGAGGTAAAACCCTATGTCCTGCTTGATTAATATTGATGATGTGTGTTACAAGAATAGATCTACCACGAGATCAAGGAGGCTAAACCCTAGAAGCTAGCCTATGGTATGATTGTTGTTCGATCTACGGACTAAAGCCATCCGGTTTATATAGACACCGGAGAGGGCTAGGGTTACACAGAGTTGGTTACAATGGTAGGAGATCTACATATCGGTATCGCCAAGCTTGCCTTCCACGCCAAGGAAAGTTCCATCCGGGCACGGGACGAAGTCTTCAATCTTGTATCTTCATAGTCTTGGAGTCCGGCCGATGATGATAGTCCGGCTATCCAGACACCCCCTAGTCCGGGACTCCCTCAGTAGCCCCCGAACCAGGCTTCAATGATGACGAGTCTGGCGCATATGTTGTCTTCGGCGTTTGCAAGGCGGGTTCTCCTTCGTGCTCCATGTGTTTGCCGGACAATGTCCGGTTGCTTCATAAATGCTGTGCTCCTTGGCTTCTACGTTCAATAATGGCCTTCTTCCACGTGTCATACGAATGCGAAAAGCCAGGGTATTCTTACGTTTTCCCCCTAGCTGCGTGGATAAGCTACCTATAAGAGAGGCGTGGATCCAGATCCAAATCACACCTTTCTCCTTCTGCAAGTACTCATCGAGGCGCATCTGACAAAAAATCCATTCCAACATGGACAATCGACGCGGTTCCTCTTCTCGCGCTCCCAGTCCTAAGCCAGGAGATTGGAGGAGATGCTCAGTCCCACATAGCGAGTTAGTGGCCACCTACAAGGGCGGGAAGCAGGCGGAGAGCGTCCCCAATCCCTCCAAAGGAGAGCGGGTATGCTTCGTCCCCTATTTGATAAGGGGGCTCGGATTTCCTATACATCCGTTTCTCCAGGGGCTCCTGGAGTTCTATGGACTCCAACTTCACCACCTCACGCCTACCTCTATTTTGCACATCGCGGGCTTTGTAGCTCTTTGCGAGCTGTTCTTGGGCATCAAGCCCCACTTTGCGCTGTGGAAGAGGCTGTTTTGCCTCGTACCCCGTTCTCACAAGGGGTCGATATATCAAGTGGGCGGAGCCGAAATATGGCGCATCGCCGGGACCGGATATCTATCCGGAACTCCGAAGAAGGCCTCCGAAGACTGGCCCTCGGAGTGGTTCTATATGGAAGACGCCCCGATGCCGGATCCAGTTCGGATCGGCCTCCCGGAGTTTAGCAACGCTCCTCTGAAGAAACGCCCGAGTTGGCGCCCGCGGAGCCCTCAACGGGAGGAGGATAGGAGCGTCCACTATCTGATGGGCCGGATACGGCTACTAGCCCATTCCGGACTAACCATGATTGGAGTCATGGCCACATGCATTATGCGAGGGGTGCAGCCGCTTCAATATAGGGGCCACCCATGTGGGATTTTAACGGGGAGAATGACGCCACCCGTCATGGCCGCACGGGACCGGGATCGGCCGCCGATCTGGTGAAGATCCTGTCCGGCTTGTACAAGGGGGAGGAGGAGGACTTCCTCCGCACGAGTCCATTGAATGGATTCTCCATGAATAACCCTCGAAGCTGGGTAAGAGGACGCGTAAATATCTGATCCGCGCTTTCAAAGATAAGTGTCTTACCTTATGGTTTTGGCGCAGGAACTGCGCCGGGATGTGGAGGGCATAAAGAGCCCGACTCCACAACCCGAGGATCCGGGAAGATCCCTTGATCCGGCCTCCGAAGAGGATCCGGACATTAAGATGGATTTGATTGACGGGGTGTTCCACCAGCTCAGCATAGATAATGCTTTAGTCGCCATTACGGCCGACTACCCCGGTTTGTGTCCGGCTTCCCAGGTGAGTACGACCGAAGTCCTGACATTGTTACTTTTGTAATGCTTATTTCTGACCACCGTGCACCAATGGTGCTTGGCAGGAGGTGCCTTCACGGCAGGAAGCCGAGCCCGCGGCGGCTGACCAACCGAGGTCAGTGCGGCCTAGCAGGCGGAAGAGAAGTGCGGCGCGAATCGAAACGTTGCTGCAAAGGTACAGGGCACCCTTGTCCTTTAAGGGAAAGACTCCTAGGAGGCATATTAATGCTCGTGATTCTTCAGGAGGAAAAGCGCTCGCCAGACTGAGTCCGGAGAGGGTGCCCACCAAGCCTCCGCCAGCCAGGCTCCAACGCCTGGTCCGAAAGGGGAAGCGAGGGCAAGGCGCGAGCCGGACGCTCCTCCAACGGAGGACGCCGACAGGTTGTCCGCCACCAGATCTGAGGTGGAGAGCGCCATGAATCATAGGCGCCGTCGGACAGTTCTTCGTGACGCGTGTTTCTCCCTTGAGGCGTTAAATGCCTTTAATGCGGGAGACGCGCACCTCCATGCTGCTCAAGATGGTTTAACCGAAGCCACGGAGCAGTATGTAAAGGACATACGGGTAAGGAATTTTAATGGCTATATATGCCAGTAGCCCCCGAGACTTAAAATAGTTAAACTAACTGATTTAAGGATCATTTGTTATGCAGGATCTTACTGAGAAGAATACCCACCTGTCTCAGGAGCTTCAAGAGTGCAAGGCCCAACTTGAGGCCGCACTAGCCGCTGCCGGGGGAGCCACGGAGACCCCCTCTGGTAATTCATATTTTGTAAAGAGAAGTAGTTGATGAAGTGCGGCGTGTGTGTATAGTCTGACAATAGTATTGCAGAGGGTGCCGGACTAGATCCGGACAAGCAACAGCTGCTGCGCCAGGTGAAGGCCGGCGAGAGGGTGCTTATGAGGGTGCAGCAGGAGCGGAACAAACTCCAAGATGCCAACACCCAGCTGGGCAAAGAACTAAAAGATGTTCAGGTCCAGCTGTCGAACTCCGTAAAGGAGAATCGGCGGCTTCGTCGTGGCATTTATAGTAAGTGCTTAAGCAAACTCTTTTGAAAAGAAGAGTTCGGCAAGGAAGTCGATTGACAGAAATATGTCTGTAGGTGTGCTCACGGGCCGTCCGGCGGAGGAGATTCCTGGTTCCACGGGAGACCCTTTTCCCGAGCTGCTGCAACTGCACGAACGTGTTCGGCAGGCGATGAGCGGCGTCGTTCAGGCCTTATGGCCTTCCGTCTCCCTACCGGAGGGTCTTGGAGGGCTTGCTGAGAAGCTTCAGGGAGTACAGCAGCGACTCCGTCTGTGGAAGATATCGGCCTGCCGTCAAGGCGCCAGGGAGGCCTGGGCCATGGTGAAGACGCGGTACCCGAAGGTTGACCCCAACCACATGGCCGAGGTCGGACCTGCGGGGCCCGATGGGAAGGAGATCCCTGTGAGCCTAGTGTACAGCCAAGTAGAGTTGGCCACGAAATATTCCCAACAGGACTGTAAATTAGACAACCTGTTAGATGGGATTGAAGAGGAGTACAATCAGTCAGTTTGACGATGTAAATTAAAAATGACATGTAAAGTGCCTTCTAGCCGGATTGTAGATCGTTTGCCTTTGCGGACCTTTTCACTTCAACCTCGGGACCCAACAGTCCGGAGTGTGTCCGAATACCCTGACGATTATAAAAGAACCGGGGCATGCATGGAGACAAGGCGTAGGGGTCATAATTGCTTTATCAGACAAGTGCCCAACTAGCTATGTTATATTACATGGTTAGTAAGAAACATCTTCCAGGGAGAATAGTTCCGTTAAGGGTTCCTTTCCCAGGGAGGCATGCCCTGAAGTGCATGTCCGGACTGCGAAAAAAGTAGAGAAAGCATCTGGAGGCAGATAAATAAGTAAGTAATAAATCATCTTTCAGGTCACCGACCGAATATTCCCTTAAGAACGCTAGCCTTCGGCTTCACCCAGTCTGAGGTACACATCCGGCTGACCCGGCAGTAACAATCGCAGAGGTGCTCCCTTTACCTCCTAGCCGAACAATCGAGAACGTAGGGGTAAGCACAGGAGCCAGGCAACCCGGCTTGGCCAAAACTTAAGTCATATCGATGCATATAATGGTGATCAAAAGGTACATGCGGAAGTGTGACACATGTGGTGGGCATGAAGCCCATATAAATAAGCTTCTGTTAAAGAAGCCCCCAGGTATAACGAGTGCAAGTAGCACATCGAGTGAATGCGAACAGAGCGCAGATCAGCCCTCAAGAGGTTTGTGCTGAAGAAAGGGGAGGAGAAAGGAGGGAAAACAAGGACAGCGAAAAAATATGAAAGGTGGACGGAGGAAGGAGACGAACCCTGAGTCCGGCGCTAGGCGTAAAATCTTCGGAGACGGGCTGCGTTCCATGGGTTTGGCTCGAGTCGGTTGTCAGATGCGTTGTGTAGACGGTATGCCCCGCCGGTAAGGACTTGGTCGATGATGAAGGGACCTTCCCATTTGGGCTTAAGTTTGTCCTTTTTCTCGGCAGGCGTAGAACTAGCTCGCCAACATTGTAAGTTTTGGCCCGTACTTCTCTGCTTTGATATCTTCGAGCCTGCTATTGATAGAATGCGGAACGGGATTTTGCCACGTCGCGCTCCTCCTCTAAAGCGTCCAAACTGTCCTGCCAATCTAACTCGGCTTCTCTTTCCTCGTACATGCGCACGCGAGGTGAGTCATGAATTATGTCGCAGGACAAAACTGCCTCAGCGCCGTATACCATAAAAATGGTGTGAATCCGGTTGTGCGGTTTGGCGTGGTCCGCAGCCCCCAGAGTACGGAGTCGAGCTCCTCTACCCAGTGCGTGTTAGATTCCGTGAGGGACCACACTAATCTGGGTTTGATGCCGCTCATGATTAGACCATTTGCTCGTTCCACTTGACCGTTAGTTTGAGGGTGGTAGACCGAAGTGTAGTCGAGCTTGATTCCCATGTTTTTGCACCAGAGTTTAACCTCGTCGGCCATGAAATTCGTGCCATTGTCAGTGATGATGCTGTGAGGGACGCCAAAACGGTGTACTACCCCGGATATGAAGTCTATCACAGGTCCGGATTCTGCCATTTTAACCGGCTTGGCCTCTATCCATTTGGTGAATTTGTCCACCATGACCAATAACTATTTGTGCTTGTGGGTTCCCCCTTTAAGGGGTCCAACCATGTCAAGCCCCCAGACCGCGAACGGCCAAGTGATGGGTATAGTTTTGAGGGCGGTGGGTGGCATGTGGCTCTGATTAGCAAAGAGCTGGCAACCAATGCATCGTTGGACTAAGTCCTGAGCATCTGCCCGGGCTGTCGGCCAATAAAATCCTGTACGGAAGGCCTTGCCTACAAGTGCCCGGGCTGCCGCGTGGTGCCCGCCGAGTCCGGCGTGAATTTCAGCCAGGAGATTTCGCCCTTCCTCTTCGGAGATACACCTTTGAAGGACTCCGGTTGTGCTTTTCTTATAAAGTTCTCCCTCATGGACCTTGTAGGCTTTAGAGCGCCGAACTATGCAGCGGGCCTCATTTTGGTCTTCGGGAAGTTCCTGCCTAATTAGGTAGGCTAGGAATGGTTCTGTCCACTAGGCAATTACTGCCATTATTTCTTCATGGGCTGAAGGTGTTATATCATTGGCTGAGCCACCGATTGTGTCAGAATGTTCTGTGTCGGGTGGTGCAATTGGTTCCGGGTTGTTATTTCCGGACTCCCCTTCCCATAATACAGATGGCTTAAAGAGCCGTTCCAGGAAGATGTTTGGAGGGACGGCGTCGCGTTTTGCGCCGATACGTGCCAGCACGTCTGCTGCCTGGTTATTATCCCGGGCTACATGGTGGAATTCGAGTCCCTCGAAGCGGGCTGACATTTTTAGCATAGCATTACGGTAGGCTGCCATTTTCGGATCCTTGGCGTCGAAGTCTCCATTTATTTGGGTTATTGCGAGGTTCGAATCCCCGCGCACCTCTAGGTGTTGAACACCCATGGAGATTGCCATCCGGAGGCCATGTAGAAGGGCCTCGTATTCGGCTGCATTGTTGGAGTCCATGTACATTATTTGAAGTACGTATTGGACTGTGTCTCCGGTTGGGGACGTCAGGACGATGCCAGCCCCCAAGCCCGCCAACATTTTGGAGCCGTCGAAATGCATGATCCAATTGGAGTATGCGCCGTACTCTTTAGGGAGTTCGGCTTTGGTCCATTCGGCGACGAAGTCAGCCAGGACTTGCGACTTTATAGCTCGCCATGGTCTGTAGGTTATGTCAAATGGTAAGAGCTTGATGGCCCATTTTGCAATCCTGCCCGTTGCGTCGCGATTGTTTATAATATCGTTGAGAGGTACTTCGGAGGCCACCGTTATGGAACACTCTTGAAAGTAGTGTCGCAGCTTCCGGGATGCCATGAACACCGCATACGCTATCTTTTGATAATGTGGGTACCGGGACTTGCATGGAGTCAAGACAGTGGATACGTAGTACACTGGTTTTTGAAGAGGGAATTTGTGCCCTTCTGTTTCTCGTTCGACGACGAGTACCGCGCTGACAACTTGATGTGTTGCTGCGATATATAATAGCATTGGTTCGCCCAGGTTGGGCGCGGCCAGGACCGGATTGGTTGCCAATACGGCTTTGATTTCTTCGAGTCCGGCCGTGGCAACATCCGTCCATTCGAAATGTTCGGTGCGCCGGAGGAGGCGATAAAGGGGCAGTGCCTTTTCTCCCAAACGGGAGATGAAGCGGCTTAGAGCCGCCACGCATCCGGTTAGCTTTTGTATTTGCTTGAGGTCTTTTGGGATATCCAATTGTGACAGAGCTTGGATCTTGGCTGGGTTTGCTTCAATTCCTCTACCGGATACAATGAATCCCAAGAGCTTTCCGGCTGGTACGCCGAAAACACATTTTTCCGGGTTGAGCTTAATGTCATATGCTCGGAGGTTGTCGAATGTCACCCTCAAGTCGTCTACTAGAGTTTCGACGTGTTTGGTCTAGACGACCACATCGTCTACGTATGCCTCAACTATTTTGCCTATCTGGGTGGCCAGACATGTCTGAATCATGCGCTGATATGTTGCGCCGGTGTTTTTGAGTCTGAAGGGCATTGTGTTGAAGCAGAATGGTCCATATGGAGTAATAAATGCCGTTGCGGCCTGGTCTTTTTCCACCATCTTGATTTGATGGTATCCGGAGTATGCGTCGAGGAAGCACAATGAATCGTGCCCTGTGGTAGCAGCGATGATTTGGTCAATGCGAGGGAGAGGGAAGGGGTCCTTTGGACAGGCCTTGTTAAGGTCTTTGAAATCGATGCAAAGGCGCCAGGATTTGTCCTTTTTTGGTACCATTACCAGGTTGGCTAGCCAGTCCGGATGTTTGATATCTCTGATGAATCCGGCTTCTAAGAGTTTGGCTAGCTCCTCTCCCATTGCCTGTCTTTTGGGTTCGGAAAATCGCCGAAGAGCCTATTTGACTGGCTTGAATCCTTTTAGGATATTTAGGCTGTGCTCTGCCAGCCTGCGTGGGATTCCTGGCATGTCTGAAGGGTGCCAGGCGAAAATGTCCCAATTTTCCCTAAGGAATTCTCGTAGTGCGGCTTCTACATCAGGATTTAATTGTGCCCCAATGGATGCCATCTTTGTGGGGTCCGTTGGATGGACCTGGAATTTGACTATTTCGTCTGTTGGTTTAAAGGAGGTGGATTTGAACCTCTTATCGAGTATCACATCGTCCCTATCCACCGCGGAGCGCGGCGCAGTTAGTTCCTCTGCCGCTTAGGCTTCGGATAATGCCTCTAGGGCTAGTGCGACTGTCTTATTTTTCAGCGCGGAGTGCTGTATCCGGATCACTGGCAAGAGTGATTATTCCATTGGGTCCGGGCATTTTGAGCTTCATGTACCCGTAATGGGGTATAGCTTGGAAGATTGTGAATGCTTCTCGCCCTAACAAGGCGTGATATCCACTGCCGAATGGGGCCACTTGGAATGTGACCTCTTCGGACCTGTAGTTGTCCGGTGAGCCGAACACTACATCTAGCGTGATTTTTCTTGTGCAGCGTACTTCTCGACTAGGGATTATTCCCCTGAAGGTTGTGCTGCTTCGCTCAATGCGGCTCCAGTCAATTTCCAGTTTTTGAAGGGTTTCTTCGTAGATGAGGTTTAATCCACTGCCGCCATCCATGAGTACCTTGGTAAGACGAAAGCCGTCCACTATCGGACTAAGGACCAATGCGGCTGGTGCTCTAGCTGTTCGGAATTTAGGTTCGTCGCTGGCATTGAAGGTGATAGCCGTGTCGCTCCATGGATTTGCTGTTGCTACTTGGTAGACTTCGGCGAGGCTGCGGATTGTTCGTTTCCGCATATTATTTGATGTGAAAGTCTCTAAGACTGTTAATACCATACTGGTGCTGCTGGGCTGGTTGCCCGGGGCTAAAAAGCCTTCGCCACTTTTGGCCACCTGCCGTAGTATCCAACATGCTCGAAGGCTATGTGTTGGAGTGGCGCCCTCCGTACTGTGGATTTTGTAGGGTCTGTTGAGCCATCCCTCCAGTACGGTTCCGTACCCTTTAGGGGTTTTTTGCTTTTTGGTTTTTAACCCATGTGCTTGAGTATGACACACTCTTTTATTTCGGACTTGGGTTGTATTCAGGGCCGGATTGTCCCAAAACCTAGTTTCAGTTTTCCAGGCACTCTCCATCGCACATTATTTTTGTACAATGATCGCTAGGTCGGTGAAGCGTGTAACTTCGCGACGACTGATGGCGTTTATGATTCCCTTGTCCGTGCAATTGTTGGAGAAAATTGAAATCGCGCTTTCTTCACGACAGTCCTTTATCCTGTTCATAACCAAGAGGAATCTGGCCCAGTAACGATGTACTGTTTCATCGGGCTCTTGCCGTATTTGAGATAGATTGCTTATGTTTGGGTGGGCGGGCGGTATTAAGTTCGGAACCCCGCCAGATCTGAGGCTCAAAGGCCAAGAAGCTTCTGTATTTGGAGGCTTGGTTTGTTGGATGCTTTCCAACAAATCTAGTCCGATGCCTGACTCTAAGTTCAGTATTTGGTTGGCGTCCGTCCCTCCGCGGGAATCCGGCATGGAGGGATCGGGAATCCGGACATAGTTGGTTTTCAACATAGAAGAAGAGTTGCCGCATTGTTCCTCTACCACACCCATGCGGTGGGTAGCCTGGGGAGAGTTAATTTCTCTCAGATCGGTTTTAAGCCCAATCTGATCGTAGTCTGTAGCGACTCCCAGGGCGGCGATGCGATCCAAGAGCTCGTTTATAGAGGAGAGCTCAATCGGATCTAACTGCTCAGCGAATTCCGAGCTGACATGAAGATCGCTTTTGATGACCTGAGAGGTCACCGTTGGAGCGGTGGCCGAACAAGCAGTCATAAGAAAACCACCTAGCCGGATAGTTTGGCCGGCGGCCAAAGCCCCCTTGACGACGGTGCCGTCTTTAAAGATGGGAAAAGGCATCCTTCCTGATCGTGACGGCATAGAGGAACTCTCAATGAAAGCACCAATGTCGGTGTCAAAACCGGCGGATCTCGGGTAGGGGGTCCCGAACCGTGCGTCTAGGCGGATGGTAGCAGGAGACAAGGGACACGATGTTTTTACCCAGGTTCGGGCCCTCTCGATGGAGGTAAAACCCTACTCCTGCTTGATTAATATTGATGATATGGGTAGTACAAGAGTTGATCTACCACGAGATCAGAGAGGCTAAACCCTAGAAGCTAGCCTATGGTATGATTGTTGTTCATCCTACGGACTAAAACCCTCCGGTTTATATAGACACCGGAGAGGGCTAGGGTTACACAGAGTCGGTTACAATGGTAGGAGATCTACATATCCGTATCGCCAAGCTTGCCTTCCACGCCAAGGAAAGTCCCATCCGGACACGGGATGAAGTCTTCAATCTTGTATCTTCATAGTCTTGGAGTCCGGCCGATGATGATAGTCCAGCTATCCGGACACCCCCTAGTCCGAGACTCCCTCAGTCCTGCTAGACAAACGGAGGGTATGAGTGCAATATCAAAAAGATAGGGCGGGGATGTTTGTCTGTCTATGCACGTGCATGTGAGAGACGGGTCGGGAGGTATTCAAGGATGATGACGGGAGAAGATATGGTTGTGGTAAGCATGCGTAACTACATAGGAAGATCAACCGTCGTGTGTTCGAGAAAAGGAGAGACATAACTAGCGAGGTAAGTGTATCGGTGCTTGGTGAAAACGAATTATAGTCGACCTGACTATATGTAGGGAGATCAGTTCATATACGCGCCTACATGTGTTAGAAGCAAAGAAGGTCCGGAGAGGCAGACAGGGGGAGAGGGTGTGGCTAGGAGGTGGTGCGAGAGGCCTACCATGTCAAGAGGGGAGGATTGTGCGAGCATGTGATTAATAAAAAGAGGGGCGGGAGTGTGCACCTGCGTGGAATCGTATTGGACATATGGGGGCATGGACGGTGAGAAGAGAAGAGGGGAAGTATATATGTGTTTGTTTTAGGCACACTTGGCTAGAGAGGTATATCGACCGGTGTGTGCTAGAAAGAAGGAGTCGGGGGCCTACACACACTGCTGGTGGACGACCTAAAGAGAAATAATGAACATGCGCGATGGAGGGGACGCTAAGGGTGTGTGAGGGGGGCGGGCGTGTGCATGCACGATAGAAAGTTAGCGCTAGCTAGATACAAATAGAAGAGGATCTTGAAGGTGTAAAAGATGAACAAAGATCATAATTCATTATAAAAAGGTGGATACGGATACTTGAAGAAGATATCATAATATAGAACATTGATTATAATTTGGGCTAATGTGTGGCTTTTGCAACTCAGGTCTAAATACTTGTCATGATGTAGGGGGTGGGGCAGTATACTTTGTGTGATAAACACGGTGTACGTATGGAACATGGTTTAGATTATGAATATATAGTTAGTACATCAAATGTACTATTATTTGGAATCAACATCAAGTGTATTCAAAAAATAGAATTTGAGTTCATGTAGTACACATAGTTCATATCTATCTCTATAGTAATCATGTGGTGTGTTATTAAGGTAATACACGAATGATGGTTGAAGTTGGCAACAATCATGATTGTAGATTCTTATTGAAATAGAGAAATGGATTCAAATTTAGTTCGAATTGCAGCGGTAGTATAGACATTTGGAATGCACTAAAATGTTGGTATGAGTAGGTTACATGGTACAGCAAGTGAAAAAAATTAATCGGACATAACATGGATTCATGCTCCCTCCTTCCATCTATATAGGGTGTAATGAGATTTTTAAGACCGCCTTTGACTATTGACAAGATTAATAGTACATGACATGCACAATGTGAAAATTATATCATTGAAAGAACCTTTCACAAACGAAGTTAACAGTGTGCTTTGTGTAAGTTGCATGTCATATATCATTGCTCTAATATTTGGTCAAAGTTAGCATCGAAAAACGCATTAGGCCCTATATAGATGGAAGGAGGAAGTAGCTTTGAATAGCATTTGTATAGTAAAACGGGGCAAGACTCTCTCTTTGTGTGGTGTGAATAGTTTTATTTTTTTCGTTTTCTTTTTGGTTGAGGGAAGTGCGAATTTATTTGGTATGTACATGTACAATATTACTACACGTTAGGCTTGTCCCTAAAATTCAACCCGCGTCTTGTTATATCCCGAAAATTCAGATATCGTGCTCCCAAAACTGGCGCCTTCACAACCTGCGCCTTGCTATCCCGAAATTACAACGCGCGCGAAAATCCCTCCAGCTGCCAAATCCCGACACGCAAAATCCCCCTTCTAACCCTGAGCCGAAAGGGCCGCTAGTTCAAATCGGTGGGGGGTACTTTTGTAACACACCCTACATTTTGGACAAGCGCGTCCCTAAGTCATGCTTCACCCCCTTTCATCGCCCCCTTTTCGCCATTCGAAATCCTAGGCCGCCATAACCTCTCCGCTCCAGCCGCGAAACCCCACCCTCCTCCGTCCGCCACGTCACCGCTGCCCAGCCGAAGCCTCTTCCTCGACGACGTCGTCCACCGCAACAGCTCGATGTCCCTCGTCCACCTCCCTGGATGAGGATCCGTCGCCCATCTCGCTGTCCAGCCATTTCAGCCGCCCCGTCCTCCACCTCCAAGGAGTTGTTCCGATGATCGCCTCGTCTATCGCGGCTGCTCCATCCCCACAGCGCCGCCTTAACCTGCTCCATTGGAACCGCAACATCCTCACCGACTCCTCGGACGAAGCCGAGGCCTACTCGGCGCCACCAAAGAGGTTGTACACTCATTGCATCGCACCTTCTCCTTAACTCGACCTCCCGGCACCGACGGTGCTCCATCCCGCACCCCCATGGAGCGGCTACCTTGAAGCCGGCGCCGCGGGCGACTTCTCCACGGCGGCTCTCCTCCAGTGTGAGGCCCCTTCGGCGGCGGTGTCCATACCAGCCGGATCTGCTGCTGCTGCTCTGGCTCTCGCTCGCTCGCTCGCGTTGCTGCTGCTGCTCCGGCTCTCGCTCGCTCGCCTAGCTACAGCTGCTGCTCTCCCCTCGCTCGTGCTGCTGCTCTGCTCCGATGAAGCCACACTTCA
>NC_041393.1:89913593-89953429 GCF_002162155.2 Triticum dicoccoides | reverse complement strand
AGGAAGAACCACCCGCAGCGGGGACGGGGGCTCGCCAAAGAGGTACCCCACTATCTATCTTAGGGTTTAAGGTGGGGGCGGGGGGCCTAGAGGGCTGGCCGGGGTGGCGGTGGCGAGTTGTTTCGGGGCGGCGAGGCGGCACTGGGGCCGGCGGTTCGGCCGGTGGTGGCTGGTAGCTCAGGGGGTGCAGGTTGAAGATGAACTGCATGCCCTCCCTAAACTACATGTCAAGTGCCTCTCTGCTACCATTGCGTTCAGTTTCGATAGTAGCATTCAGATTCCACAGTAAATTTCAGTTTCGATAGTTAAGTTCAGAGTCAACAGTTTTTACCTCATCTGTTGTAGTCAGGTGGTTTTTTGTGATGTTAATTTTACATCCATTTTACATCATCTATTGGAGATGCTATTAGAATCCCACTTGAGATTGACGATGTCTGTCTTGTGCTGCTTCAGCCTTGACGTCTTATGGCTCACCGGAGCTGCTCCAACGACAGAACGATCCATCACAACAGAGCAGTGCCCTGGACACCGTCTACAGATTCCTCAGATCTTCCTCCAGACCTCCGACAGCCACCTCTGCCTCAACTGCTTCAGCGACCAACCCAATGATGCTGAGGTCGACACGGCTACAACAAAGAGGTTGTGCACTTGTTGCATCACTTATTACTATACATTCACGTCGATCCATTAGGGCTATTTTGGTTTAACGGAGAAACATAGCAATAGGGAATTTTCCAATGGCACTCTACTATTCAATTATTCATGCATTTTGTTGAAAGGAATGAAGCAAAACATCCACCTGGACCTACTTTTCAAAATCCTATGCATGAAAACAAGACCAAGTGCATTAGTGCCAGAATAACATTCTAACTGTACACGCTTTCATATGGTTTCTCTTTATTTTGGCCATGTTTCTTTGCATTCCTCTGCTCTTCCAATTCCTGTAAACCAAACACCCAAGTTGGCAGAAATCCTGTGTTTACAAATGCTCTGTTTACCATGTGCATTTTCCTATACTATTCCGGTGTTTTTCCTATCCCTGCGTTTTAAGAATCATGCAAGCCAAATGAGCCCTGACAGAATTACTTCAGTTATAGGTACGTGTCGAAGGGAACTTTGTGTGGTTTGTCCTGCTCCTGCTACGACGTCGTCCACCTCACCTGAGCTGCTCCATCGACAAAAGCATCCACCAAACCAGACATCACGACTCCTGACCGTCTTTCGCCGCCTCAGATCTCCTTCCCTGCCGCCGGCACCCACCCCAATGGCATCACCATCATCGACTCAGCAGATGAACCTGAGGAGTACACGGGTCCACAAGAGAGGTCGCACTTTTTTGTTTCTGCTTATTTTATGCATTGCTTAAACTTACCTGCTACTTTATCGTCCTGTTCAGCTCTTGGACTCCCAACTCAGGTCCAAATTAATGTTCAAACTTGAGTTCTAAATTAGTTGTGGGGCACATATCGAGGCAGCAATGAATAGTATGTCTATCTAATATCTGGTTCACCTAGGGTATGCCTATGTTGTTCATCTTGGGTGGGAAACAAATAGTAAAGAAATCATCATCTGTCTTTTTATTAATTTAAAGCAATCATCAGCCTGCTATCATTATTTTTGGATCCATCCACTGGTTGTTACCATCACTCTAAATTTCTGCATGCTCTCCTTACATAATCTCACCATATTTTTTCGTATGCATGTCAGATATTGTACACAGTCATGCTGAACATGTAGAGAAAAAGAGAAGAGTTTTGCGCGGCAATACAATGTCATGCAGACATTGCTCCATGGTGGGTTCAATTGCAAACCCTCCCCACCCCTCTCCAGATTGTAATCCAGAGGAAGATATCTGTTCTGAGGCGGATTCAGACGCCGCTGACCACTCCTATTTACCCCCAAGGTGTTTGCTCTACCTTGGCATGATGATGTTAGTCATATCATGCATATGTTGCCTTGAAGTGCCTACTTTTGACATCATATATGTCATCTGCTTAGTTTAGACATGTTCTATAATGCCACCTATTTAGTTTCTATATCATATATGGGAATTATGCAGTCTCATGTCTTTTAGCCAGCCATAATATATGTGAAATGTGCAATGCCAACCTGTTTAACCAGGCATCATATATTTGAATGATATCTTGCCCATCCTTTTCTTCATTACATTTCCATTTGTCGACAATGTTTGTACATTAAACTACTCTTCCTATGAATCAGCCATTTGGGTGGGAGATGGAAAAATCTGGAGTGAAAATAAGGCCTTCAGAGCAGACAGTGCTACCTGTCAAAGCAGATCTCTTGTTGGGTCCCGATAGCTCCTCAGAGATGGATTCAGAGATAGATGACCAGTCCTATTCCCCTACTGAGGTGTATGCTCTAACTTGGCACGGTTATACTGCTCATATCATGCATACGGTGTCTTGCATTGCATAGTTTAGACATCATATACACAATATTCAACACCATGTACTTAGTTCAGACATCATATCGAATGCCCTCTATTTAGTATATAAATCACATATGTGAATTAAATGATGCGATCCTGATTACTTAGATAACATGTAGGTGAATTATGTCATGCGATCTTGTTTAGTTATTCATCATATCTTTGAATTATGTTATGCTATGCTATCCAGTTTAGATAGACATCATATATGTGAAATTATGTCATGCTATCCGTTTTAGTTAAACAATATACATGTCAACTATCTCATGCCCTCTTTTTTCCACACTATCTATTGCATCTGTCTCTCATACAATGTCTGTACATTCAACTATGTTTCCTATTTATCAGCCATTTGAATTGGAGCGGGTGATGCCAGTATCTAGCGGAATAAAAACACAGTCTTCAAATAAAACAGTGCTACCTCTTGGTGGAGATAGCACCCCGGTTGTACATGCACAAGAACCAGCCCTACCACACATAACCCAAACTCTCGCAGATTGTACCCCTACTGTGATGGACAGAGAACCAGCTTCACCCAATCTAACCCCAACCCCAGCTGATAGTAACCCAGTTCCTATTGACACAGCACCATCTCCACCACAGCGCTCCCAAACAAGAGCAGTTAGTAAGGCAGCTCCAGTGCCCAAAGGGCCAGTACTATCACGGTGAACCCCAACTCCACCAGTTAGTACGCCTATTCCTGTGGAGGAAGCACAACCATCCAGTTGTAGTTTAGCATCTATCGCATTTGATGTTGTTAAATCGTATGTGCGTATCTTCCCATCTTGGAAATATTATACTGAAGATGAAGGAAAATGCCAGTTGCAGGTGTTTGTCCAGGAGTTATGTGTAAGTAATGTTATTCATGGCAATTACTTTGCTTCGTCCCATACATCCTACCTCCATGATGGTTATAATACAACAAATTTTCCCATTTTTCTCTATAGAGAAGGACCGATTTGGAAACTCAGGATGAGGTAACCTGTGCTAATACCTCTGCTATCTTCAAGAATGCTTGGTGGCAGTATCGGAATTACCTGAAGAAAACATGCTTCACCGGCAAAGAAACTCATCAAATTCCCTTACGTTCTCCTGAGACACATTTATTGGACGATGACTGGGAACGCCTTGTTCTGTACTAGTCCCGAACCAAGAATGTGGTAAGGTCTATGAGCTCATTTTCTATTTTTAAGTATTTAATTCTTGCGTTCTACTGTACTCTGTTCATGTAGAACAAGTGCCTAAACCTGAAGAACAACTGTTCTAGTTTAAGATTACATTGCTATCATAGTTCAAAAAAGCGCTAGGCGTTAATTGTGCATTTTTCCACCGCCTTGCACTTCACTGACCAAAGCGCATGCTTATGCACAGTTATGCACAGATTAAGCGTAGTTATGCGCCATGCGTTTTGCCAACGCCTAGAGCCTGGGCGCGCTTAAGCGCTCGCTTAGGCGCGCCTTTTTTTAACTATGATTGCTTTGCTCTTGTATCACTGTATTTACTGATACAAACTTATTTTTAAATTGAAGGATCCAATCGAACCTCCAATGCTACAACAGGAATGTTCACGCATGTTTCTTTAACAGGTTTTCTCTTATCAATAGCTCTTTTGATTTCAATTTCAGTTGTGTATACAGTTGACTTTCATATCATGCACATTACTAGCATCACAATAGAGCCAATAGTGTTGTTGTACATGTAGACCCGTGGTACCCATCTAAAATCTTGTTGTGCCGTGTAGATTCCCACGCTTTGTATTCTTTCACTGCTGCTTTGTCTTGAACTGATATGATTTGAACCGTGTCTCTATTTTGATTTGGCAAGACAATGCAGTGACCATAGGACATAGATATATGTTTGTTTGACGCTTTTATTATGTACTAGTACTTGGCAATAGAAGACTTGGTAGTTTAATCCTGTCCACCTTACGAATGAACTGGTTCACCGAAATGAGTTTCATATACTAGTACATGCTAAACTTGTTATGTGTCTGCTTGTTTCTTCTTTTAGAATGCTGACAGAATATTGGGGAAGAGTGCCTTATTAAGCAATGGTAAAGGAAGTAATGCAGATAAGGTCCAGGATAGTGACACATCCTTGTTGGTCTCCAACAAAGCTGATAAAACAGCTAAGGAAGACTATCTTGAAGACAGCGAGACAACCCCAAAGTCCTGTCTTGGTTTAGTGTTCGAGTTACTGGCCCCTACCGCTTGCACAAGCTATTCAAACTCACTATCTGGATCAGTTTGGTTTCTTGAGTCTCAACTACAAGCTGAAAGACATCGATCAGCTGTGCTGCGACAAGAAGCGGAAGGACTGCGGAAGTCCCTGCAGCATTCAGATGCATACTTTCTGGTGCAACAGCAAGCGTTGGAGGATTTTAGCGCCAAACAGGACAAAGCTAATCAGCTTGCTAAGCTTATTGCCAGGATGGTGGATACCCAGGATAACGTTTCTTGAGCTCTTCTGAAGTTGTTTCAGTTATGCTCTTGTTTTGCTGCCGCATTTATTTGCACTGGTGGCCAATTTTGACAGCCAGTGTATGTAATATGCTGCTTTGTTCCCTATATTTGCACTGGTGGCGAACTTTGATGCCCAGTGGATGTAATATGTGTAATAGCGGTAATAGGCTAGCCTTAATTGCTTGCTTATTTATTTCCTTATTGTCTTGTTTAGTTGTTTGCTTGTAGTCACTGCAATTCTTTTTCTGTGTTTTCTAGTGGCCAAAATAGCCTATTTTTGGTAACTAGGCCAAAATAATCATGGCAACACACGGACTGTTGTAACCATGGGCCTCCTACAGTCCGTATGATCCATGGGCCTTTGTTCGGCTGTAGAACCATTGGCCTTCTATACGGGCCCTAGGATACATCGGCCTTCTATATGGGCCTTAGGGATCAATGGGCCTTCTACGGGCTGTACGATCCATGGGCCTCATACGGGCCGTACGATCCATGGGCCTTCTACGGGGTGTATCATCATTTTGCCAATCATGGGTCGTACTATTCATGGACCATAACGGGCCGTTAATAGGCAATATTTGATAACTCTATGAAAACAGCCCAACGGGTTTTTTTACATGAAAATGGCCCAACGTATTAACGGTCCGCAATCGGGCCGACTGTAACGACGGGCTGAATTGGCCCACAAGCAGAAAATGACAGTAACGGGCCGTATGTAACCGAATGCTGCAAGTGAGCCAAAGAATCAATGGGCCCTGAGAAGGCCGAAAGATAACTTGGACTGGAAACGGCCCAATGGAATAACGGGCCGTTAATGGGTATAAAGTGATACACTGTTCATTACGGTCCAGTTTCACCACGGGCCATTAATGGGCCAAGAGTTACAAAGGTCCTCATATGGGCCCAAAGAAGTCATGGGCCACACATGGGCCGGAAGTTAAAACGGGCTGAATCGTATTGGACGGCCCAGATGACGCTACTTGGCCTAATTCGGATAGGGTGTAACGGGTCCTGGGTTAGCGGGTTGTAAATGGGCTATATGCGAACAGGCCGTTAACAGGCTTTCCGTGGGCCAGCCCGCCACCTTTTGACCAAGTCAAACGGGCCGGCCTTTTCACAGGAATGGGCCTCTATTGGGCCGTGCCACGTGGCGCCGTATCATAGGCGCCTTCGGTCCAATGAGCGGATGACATTTGTCCGAACGGTGAGCCGACACGTGTTTCCTCCAGCCAATGATGATTTTACACGTGGAAAATCGCCATTGGTCGGGGCTGTTAACGGGTTATCGGATGCAAAACCCGACCCGATAGCTTAACGGTGTTCCGTTATGGTGGATGCCACGTGTCAGTCACCCTTGACGAAAGCACTTCTGTGACGCGCGATTTATCGTCATGGAAGGGGACACTTCCGTGATGATAATTTTGGTAATGTCATGGAACACTTCTACGATAGCACATGTATGACTATCTTGATTCTTTCATAAATTTGTCATGAATGTACATGCATGACAAAAAACGCGACCTACTGTGACAAACACGTATCATCACGGAAGTGTATTTTTTTTTGTAGTGAATGTAGGCGCACCAGGCATACCAGGGTCGTGTCGTGGTGGTCGCGTGTGTCGGACGGACGCTTAGCACCCAGCCACCTACCCCCTCCCTCCCTCTTCCCCCAAAAGGACGATGACAAAATAAGTTCGTGCTTCCACATTTCGGATTGAAATATCTGGCGGCCCAAATTTCAGCCCTGCAAAATCTCCCTTCTCCACCGTCCCCTTCCGCGCCCAGATTGTTGAAATCCCTAATTCACCGCCAACCCAAGCAAAGTTTGAATCGCCCCTCGTCTCTTCTCTTTCCCCACCTCTGTGCCGGATGACAACAACGAAGACGACGGTCGCGCTTCACCACCGCACCGGAGCTACCTCATCTATGCCCTCGTCTACTGCACCGGGTGGTCCACCGACAACGTCGGCCGCCGCAACAGACGTGCCTCACAGACACCGACTTCCACCACATCAGGTGCACTTCATCGACGCTGTCTCCCACCTCATCGGGCCTACTTCACTAAGCACATCGTCACACCTCCGCCCCCGAGGCTGTTGGGGCTTCACCAATGGTCTCGTACACCGCATCATAGTGCTCCGCTGCCACTCAAGATCTGCATCCACGCGCAGCCAGCCAACGCTAGTGCATCACCCTGAACGGCTCTGAAGTGACCCGCACTCTAGCTAGGTGAGCATGCCCAAACGCTGGCCCGAACTAGGTATCCACACATCACTCCCTTGTTGCTACGTCTTGAGCTTGCGTTGGTTTTCCTTGAAGAGGAAAGGGTGATGCAGCAGAGTAGTGTAAGTATTTTCCTCAGTTTTTGAGAACCAAGGTATCAATCTAGAGTATTAAGTTCATAAGAACAGAGTAACGCCTTAAGCAAGATGACATGACGTAGAGGGATAAACTCAAGCAATATGATATAAACCACATCTTTTTATCCTCGATGACAACAATACAATACGTGCCTTGCAACCCTTTCTGTCACTGGGTAAGGACACCGCAAGATTGAACCCAAAGCTAAGCACTTCTCCCATGGCACGAAAGATCAATCTAGTAGGCCAAACCAAACTGATAATTCGAAGAGACTTGCAAAGATAACTCAATCATACATAAAAGAATTCAGAGAAGATTCAAATATTATTCATAGATAAACTTGATCATAAACCCACAATTCATCGGATCTTGACAAACACACCGCAAAAAGAGATTACATCAAATAGACCTCCACAAGAGAGGGGGAGAACATTGTATTGAGATCCAAAAAGAGAGAAGAAGCCATCTAGCTAATAACTATGGACCCAAAGGTCTGTGGTAAACTACTCACAACTCATCGGAAGGGCTATGGTGTTGATGTAGAAGCCCTCCGTGGTCGATTCCCCCTCCGGCAGAGCGCCGGTGAAGGTTCCAAGATGAGATTTCGCGGATACAGAAGGTTACGACGGTGGAAATTGTGTTCCGGGTGCTCCCTGGAAGTTTTCGAGGTACGTAGGCTTATATAGGAGGAAGAAGTACGTCAGTGGACGCCCGAGGGGCCCACGAGACAGGGAGGCGCGCCCTCCTATCTCGTGGAAGCTTCGGCTGCTTCTTGACTTGCACTCCAAGTCCTCCGGATCACGTTCATTCCAAAAATCACGCCTCCGAAGGTTCTATTCCGTTTGGACTCCGTTTGATATTCCTTTTCTTCGAAATACTGAAATAGGCAAAAAAAACAGCAATACGGGTTGGGCCTCCGGTTAGTAGGTTAGTCCCAAAAATGATATAAATGTGTAAAATAAGGCCCATAAACATCCAAAAGGGGTAATATAATAGCATGGAATAATAAAAAATTATAGATACGTTGGAGACGTATCAAGCATCCCCAAGCTTAATTCTTGCTCGTCCTCGAGTAGGTAAATGATAAAAAAAGAATTTTTGATGTGGAATGCTACCTAGCATAATTCTCAATGTAATTTTCTTTAATGTGACATGAATGTTCAGATCCAAATGATTCAAGACAAAAGCTTATAAAACATAGAAATAATAATATTTCAAAGCATACTAACAAATAATCATGTCCTATCAAAATAGCATAGCCAAAGAAAGCTTATCCTTACAAAATCATATAGTTAGGCCATGCTTCATCTCCATTACACAAAATGCTCCCATCATGTACAACCCCGATGACGAGCCGAGCAATTGGTTCATACTTTTTAATGTGCTTCAGCTTTTTCAACTCTTACACAATACATGAGCGCAAGCCATGGACATAGCACTATGGTGGTAAATGGTGGTGGTTGTAAGGACAAAAAAGGGGAAGAAGATAAGCTCACATCAACTAGGCGTATCAACGAGCTATGGAGATGCCCATCAATAGATATCAATGTGAGTGAGTAGGGATTGCCATGCAACGGATGCACTAGAGCTATAAATATATGAAAGCCCAACAAAAAGAAACTAAGTGGGTGTGCATCCAACTTGCTTGCTCACGAAGACCTAGGGCATTTGAGGAGGCCCATCATTGGAATATACAAGCCAAGTTCTATACTGAAAAATTCCCACTAGTATATGAAAGTGACAACATATGAGACTCTCTATCATGAAGATCATGGTGCTATTTTGAAGCACAAGTGTGGAAAAAGAGATAGTAGCAATTGTCCCTTCTCTCTTTTTCTCTCATTTTATTTTTTTCTTTTTTTTCTTTTTCTTTTTTTCTTTTGACTTTTTTTTCTTTTTGGCTTTTCTCTTTTTCTTTTCTTTTTTTTGTAAATTCCGAAGTCTCATCCCGACTTATGGGGGAATCATAGTCTTCATCATCCTTTCCTCACTGGGACAATGCTCTAATAATGAAGATCATCACACTTTTATGGATTTACAACTCAAGAATTACAACTCAAAGCTAGAGCAAGATATGACTCTATATGAATGCCCCCGGCGGTGTACTGGGATATGCAATGAATCAAGAGCGACATGTATGAAAATTATGAAGGTGGCCTTGCCACAAATACGATGTCAACTACATGATCATGCAAAGAGCAATATGACAATGATGAAACGTGTCATAATAAACGGAACGGTTCAAAGTTGCATGGAAATATATCTCGGAATGGCTATGGAAATGCCATAATAGGTAGGTATGGTGGCTGTTTTGAGGAAGGTAAATAATGGGTTCAATACCGGCGAGAGTTGTGCGGTAATAAGAAAAGCTAGCAAAGTGGAAGGATGAGTGTGTGTGTATATCCATGGACTCACATTAGTCATAAAGAACTCATATACTTATTGCAAAAGTCTACTTAGCCCTCGAAGAAAAGTACTACTACGCATGCCCCAAGAGGGATATATTGGTAGGAAAAGACCATCGCTCGTCCCCGACTACCACTCATAAGAAAGACAATCAAAAGAGCACCTCATGCAACAAATTTGTCACACAACTTTTACTATACATGCATGCTACAGGACTTGCCAACTTCAACAAAAGTATTTCTCAATTTCATAATTATCCACTAGCATGACCCTAACATTACTACCTTTATATTTCAAAACAATTATCAAGCAACAAATTGATCATAGCATCCAATTCAATTTCTATGATAGTTTTTATTATACCCAACTTGGATGCTCATCATTCTAGGACCAAATTTGTAACAAAAGCAAATGCCATGCTGTTCTAAAAGACTCTCAAAATAATATAAGTGAAGCATGAGAGACTAGCAATTTCTATAAAATCAAGCCACCGCCGTGCTCTAAAAGATATAAGTGAAGCACTAGAGCAAAAACTATCAAACTCAAAAGATATAAGTGAAGCACATAGCAAATTCTAATAAATTCTAATCAAATAGGCTTCTCCCAAAAGGTGTTTACATCAAGGATGATTGTGGTAAACTAAAAAGAGAAGACTAATATAATACACGACGCTCCAAGCAAAACACATATCATGTGGCGAATAAAAATATAGCTCCAAGTAAAGTTACCAATGAACGAAGACGAAAGAGGGGTTGCCTTACTAGGGCATCCCCAAGCTTAGGATTTTGGCTATCCTTGAATATCTTGGGGTGCCTTGGGCATTCCCAAGCTTAGGCTCTTGCCACTCCTTATTCCATAGTCGATAAAAACTTTACCCAAAACTTGAAAACTTCACAACACAAAACTCAACAGGAAATCTTATGAGCTCCGTTAGTGAAAGAAAACAAAACCACCACATAAGGTACTGTAATGAACTCATTATTTATTTATTTTGGTGTTAAACCTACTGTATTCCAACTTCTCTATGGTTTATAAACTATTTTACTAGCCATAGATGCATCAAAATAAGCAAACAACACACGAAAAACAGAATCTGTCAAAAACAGAACAGTCTGTAGCAATCTGTAACTAACAAAAACTTCTAGAACTCTAAAAATCCTACCAAAATAGGACGTACTGGAAAATTTGTTTAGTAATCAGAAGCAAAAAAGAATCAATGCAAAATCACGTTTCTGTGATTTATTGAATTTTTTCTCGTGAGCGCAAAGTTTCTGTTTTTCAGCAGAATCAAATCAACTATCATCATAGTTTATCCTATAGGTTCTACTTGGCACAAACACTAATTAAAAGATAAAAACACATCTAAAAATAAAGTAGAAGCAAAACATTATTACTAAACAGTAACAAAAACAAAAAACACAAAGAAATTTGGGTTGCCTCCCAACTAGCGCTATTGTTTAACGCCCCTAGCTAGGCATAAAAGCGAAGATAGATCTAAGAAGTGCCATCTTTAGCACTTGATTCATCAATAGAGCACTTGTGATCTCTAGGGGTCTCTCCCTTTTTAGCAATGGCTAAACCTTTGGGCAAAAATTCAAGAAAATTCATGGGTAGCAAAAGGTTCCTTAACGATAGAGAGACAATTGGGATGAACACTTATGGATTTGAGATCCGCGTCTCCCTTACTAGTATATTCACCCTTATTTTTAGGAACATAGATAAACTTGGCGGTTTTTGTAGGGCGTTTTGGAGTGTTTTTCATGGAAGAAAATGTCGAACCTAAGTTGGTAATTATATCCTCAAGTTTACCAATTCTAGCAGAATCAAGATCTATTTTTTCAATAACTATAGGTTCTTTCTCTTTAAGATTTTTCAAAGTAACTCCAACCCTAGATCCATATTGGGTGATAAGATTATGAATCTTTTTATCCAAATTTTCAATCAACTCAACAGTGGCAACTTTATTTTCAATAATATCAATTCGTTGCATAATGTGTTCTAAAGTTAAAACAGTTCCATTAACCAAAAGAGGTGGTGGGCCAAACAAATCTAACATAGCATTATAAGCATCAAACGTATGACTACTAAAGAAATCACCTCCGGCAACAGTATCAAGAACAAATCTATTCCAAGGAGTGATGCCTACATAAAAATGGCGGAGAAGAACGGAAGTAGAAAGCTTCCTAGTAGATCTATTTTGAGCATTGCAAATTCTATGCCAAGAATCTTTTAACTTTTCTCCCTCCCTTTGCTTAAAATTGAGAATTTCATGTTCGGGAGTAATAATAAGGATAGGAGGACTAGCCATAACGACAAGACAAGCAATCTAACACACGAGAAAATAGAAAAAGGCAAGCGAAAAGAGAGGAGGAGATTGGGAAAGAGAGGGCAAATAAAACGGCAAGGGTGAAGTGGGGGAGAGGAAAACGAGAGGCAAATGGCAAATAATGTAAATGCGAGGGAGATGAGTTTGTGAGGGGTACTTGGTATGTCTTGACTTGAGCGAAGAACTCCCCAGCAACGGCGCCAGAAATCCTTCTTGTTATGTCTTGAGCTTGCGTTGGTTTTCCTAGAAGAGGAAAGGGTGATGCAGCAGAGTAGCGTAAGTATTTCCCTCAGTTTTTGAGAACCAAGGTATCAATCTAGTAGGAGGCTCCTCAAAAGTCCCACACACCTACACAAACAAACCAAGAACTCGCAACCAACGCGATAAAGGGGTTGTCAATCCCTTCACCGCCACTTGCGAAAGTGAGATATAATAGAGATAGTATGATAAGATAAATATATTTTTGGTATTTTATAATATAGATGCAAAAAGTAAAGATGCAAATAAAAGTAGATTGGAAGCAAATATGATAAGAGATATACCCCAGGGGCCATAGGTTTCACTAGAGGCTTCTCTCGAGATAGCATAAGTATTACGGTGGGTGAACAAATTACTGTCGAGCAATTGATAGAAAATCGAATAATTATGAGATTATCTAGGCATGATCATGTATATAGGCATCACGTCCGTGACAAGTAGACCGACTCCTGCCTGCATCTACTACTATTACTCCACACATGGACCGACTCCTGCCTGCAAATAGAGTATTAAGTTCATAAGAACAGAGTAACGCCTTAAGCAAGATGACATGATGTAGAGGGATAAACTCAAGCAATATGATATAAACCCCATCTTTTTATCCTCGATGGCAACAATACAATACGTGCCTTGCAATCCTTTCTGTCACTGGGTAAGGACACCGCAAGATTGAACCCAAAGCTAAGCACTTCTCCCATGGCACGAAAGATCAATCTAGTAGGCCAAACCAAACTGATAATTCAAAGAGACTTGCAAAGATAACTCAATCATACATAAAAGAATTCAGAGAAGATTCAAATATTATTCATAGATAAACTTGATCATAAACCCACAATTCATCGGATCTCGACAAACACACCGCAAAAAGAGATTACATCAAATAGATCTCCACAAGATAGGGGGAGAACATTGTATTGAGATCCAAAAAGAGAGAAGAAGCCATCTAACTAATAACTATGGACCCGAAGGTCTGTGGTAAACTACTCACAACTCATCGGAAGGGCTATGGTGTTGATGTAGAAGCCCTCCATGGTCGATTCCCCCTCCGGCAGAGCGCTGGCGAAGGCTCCAAGATGAGATCTCGCGGATACAGAAGGTTACGGTGGTGGAAATTGTGTTTCGGGTGCTCCCTGGATGTTTTTGGGGTACGTAGGCTTATATAGGAGGAAGAAGTACGTCGGTGGACGCCCGAGGGGCCCACAAGACAGGGGGCGCGCCCTCCTATCTCGTGGAAGCTTCGGTTGCTTCTTGACTTGCACTCCAAGTCCTATGGATCACGTTCGTTCCAAAAATCACGCCTCCGAAGGTTTTATTCCGTTTGGACTCCGTTTGATATTCCTTTTCTTCAAAATACTGAAATAGGCAAAAAAAACAGCAATATGGGTTGGGCCTCCGGTTAGTAGGTTAGTCCCAAAAATGATGTAAATGTGTAAAATAAAGTCCATAAACATCCAAAAGGGGCAATATAATAGCATGGAACAATAAAAAATTATAGATATGTTGGAGATGTATCACTTGTGCACTGTTCTGATGATATTTGGATATCCTTTAACTACTCTCTTAGCTTACACGCCTATGCAACTCATTTCTTCTAGAGATATCATCTAAAGCAAGCAAAACCATTTTCTAGCGAAGTATGATGGCGCTACGGGATCTGGTACGCATCATGCACACCCGTATAACCTTGTAAGTATCTGTCCTCCGGTACAACGGCAAGGTCGATTCCTATTATTTGATCAACCATTCGCCGTGTCAAAATCGAAAGGGGGATGCAAGGAGCACAAGGCCTACACATCCAAGCAAGTGGTAACATGGAATTGTACATGGAACATCACAAGCGCAAGCAGAGCTGCAGTGAGCCTGTACAACGAGCTAGCGTAAGTCCCTGCATTTCATTTAATTCGTACTGGCATGTGTGTATGATTTGTGTGCAGTGGTGGATCCATGAATTCAAGTTACCAGGGGTGAACATTTAACTTAAAAAAATACGAAGGCACTTGTGTCGGTGTCAAAACCGGCGGATCTCAGGTAGGGGGTCCCGAACTGTGCGTCTAAGGCTAATGGTAACAGGAGGCGGGGGACACAATGTTTACCCAGGTTTGGGCCCTCTCTATGGAGGTAATACCCTACTTCCTTCTTGATTGATCTTGATGAATATGAGTATTACAAGAATTGATCTACCACGAGATCGTAATGGCTAAACCCTAGAAGTCTAGCCTATGAGATTATGATTGTTGTCCTATGGAC
The DNA here is from genome assembly GCF_002162155.2 of Triticum dicoccoides. Taxonomy (NCBI): domain Eukaryota; kingdom Viridiplantae; phylum Streptophyta; class Magnoliopsida; order Poales; family Poaceae; genus Triticum; species Triticum dicoccoides. The sequence continues at coordinate 89,938,918 of NC_041393.1, read as the reverse complement.
TAAACCCTTCGGTTTATATAGACACCGGAGGGGCTAGGGTTACATAAAGTCGGTTACAAAGAAAGGAATCTACATATCTGAATCACCACACTTGCCTTCCACGCAAAGGAGTGTTCCATCCGGACATTGGGCGAATTCTTCTGTCTTGTATCTTCATAGTCCAACAGTCCGGCTAATGTATATAGTCCGACTGTCCGAGGACCCCTTAGTCCAGGACTCCCTCATTAGCCCCCGAACCAGGCTTCAATGACGATTAGTCCGGTGCATAGATTGTCTTCAGCATTGCAAGGCGGGTTCCTCCCTAAATACTTCAAAGTATCTAACTTAAAGAGCAGTGTCCGGCCTTTCATTTAATGACGCGCTCATCGGCTTCCGCACCTTCATGAGTCCAGCTTCCACGTGTTTGTGAATATGAGAGGTCCAGGCATTTTTACACTTGCCACCCTGACCATATGAGTTTTTATTTAAAGAGATGGGGATCTTCAGATCTAATCCACACCATCTCCCCCAAACGAGGAATACTCGTAGCTTGCCCGCAGAAACCACTCCAACATGGCTAGCACTCGCAACTCCTCCTCGCGCCCTCACAGCCCCAATCAGGGTGATTGGGAAAAGTGTTTCATATCCCACGACCAACTGGTGAAGCTGCAGACCCAGGGATTTCTCCCTCCAGCAGATCTGGTCCCCGTGCGAGCCGGATTGGCTTCCTTCGACGGTGAGGAGCAGGCAGAGATGTTCCCCTACCCATCCAGGAGGAGCGGATATGTTTCATTACCTATTTATTGATAGGTGTTGGATTTCCAATCCATCCATTCCTCCGAGGGCTAATGGAGCACTTCGGACTCCAATTGCACAACTTGACACCTACCTCCATCCTGCATATTGCGGGTTATGTCGCCCTCTGCGAGTTATTTCTGGGCTGCGAGGCCCATTTCGAGTTATGGAAGAAGTGGTTTTGCCTCGTCCCTCGTAATCAGGAGGGATCAATATTCCAAGTAGGCGGAGCCGAGATATGGCGTATTGCCTGGATCGGATACCTATCCGGCACGCTGAAGAAGGCAACCAAAGAATGGCCTTCTGAATGGTTTTATGTTGAAGATGTTTCCCTTCTTTACCCAATCCGGAGGGGTCTTCTCGAATATTCAAGTACTCCATTGAAGAAGCGCTTTAACTGGCATCCTCGGAGCCCCAGAGAGGAAGATAGTACGGAAGTCCACCAGCTGATGAGCAAGATAAAGACGCTCGCTCAATCCGAATTGTCAGTAGTCGAGGTTATGGCAATATCCATAATGTGAGGGGTTCAGCCACTCCAATACCGAGGGAGCCCTATGTGTCACTTCAATGGAGAAGATGATGCCACCCGCTATGGTCAGAAGGGTCTGGAAGCTTCCGCCGCTTTGGCGAAAATACTATCCGGATTATACAAAGGGGAGGAGGAGGAGTTCATCCGCATTAAGCCCAGGGATGGATTTTCCATGTACAACCCTCCCAGCTGGTTGAGTTTTCATCCCATTACTCTAATCCATCGACTCCTTGAATCATTTCTATAAATATTAATCCATCTTTTACAATAGGAATGGCAGAAAATCACCAGGGAGATCCTTAGCCCCGCCCCACAACCAGAAGACCACAACCAAGTCCTTGATCCCGGATTCAAAGAGGATCCGGATATATTCGTGGAGCTCGGGGAAGGGGTGTTTTACCAGGCGAGCTGTGATGGCACCGAAGTGGCCATCATCACTGACTATCCCGGTCTCCTCCCTGCATCGCATGTAAGTAATTAAGAGACTTCTCCTTCGATAGAATTCCCTCTATCTACCTTACCCACCGCACTATGTTATGCTCTAAAGGGGAGGTGATTGGCACGCAAGAAGGTGACACCTACGACAGGCAGGCTTCCGAAGAGGAAGGCAAACAGGGATATGACCAAGCCTTCATTGAAGAGGTATGGTTTTAAATTCGCCCCATGGCCGTCATCTTAAAGTATGACACTACCCGTTGTGTCTTATCAGGAGGAACATTCGCTGGACTGTGTCCGGGGACCCTGCTGGGCATGCCTCTACTAGCCAGATTCCAGACGCTGCCACGAGGACAGAGGTTAACACGGAAGTGACACCGGGTTATCATTCGGAGGACGCGGATAAAGTATTCGCCACAAATTCTGAAGTGGAGAGCGCCATGAACCATCGGCACCGACGGGCCGCTCTTCGCGACCCTGGTTTTTCAGAAGAAGCTTTCAATGCCTTCAACTCGGGTGATGCATACATCCGAGCTGTTCGAGACGGGCTTTCTAGAGCCACATATCAATATTTGAAAGACATGCGGGTAAGTACACATTTGTGCCGAACTGATAATTATATACTAGTAGCCCCCGAGACTTGAAGCAGTTAAGCAACTGATTTAAGGATCGTTGTATACCCAGGTGCTCAAAGAGAGGAACGACCTGTTGTCTCGAGAGCTGAAGGGGTCTCAAGCCCAGGTAGCTGTTGCTACCACCAAACTGGAGAAATCCAAGAAGGTAGCATCTGGTAATATTCCCCTTTATCGAGAAAATATGATAATATACCAGGATTATGAATACATGTGTGAATCTTATGACAGAAGCACCGATGGTCACACAAGCGGAAAATCCAGGAGCTCAAAGGCAACTAGCGGCGAGTGAACGTATACTAACACAAGTCAGGACAAAGAAAAACAAACTCCAAGATGCCAACACCAAGCTTGGAGAAGAGCTTAAAGATGTGCGAGCCCAGCTAGCTGACTCCGTGAATGAGAATAAGAAGCTGTGAGGCGGCATATTCAGTATGTGTTCGGACTTACCTTCACATAGTTCAGCAAGTGAAGGAACTGACAGATTTATGTCTGTAGGTATATTGAAGGGCCGTCCTGAAGAGGAGGTGTCCGGATCATCGAGCGATCTGCTACAAGAGCTGTCACAAATGCACGAGCGAGCTCGGCAGGCGATGCAAAGTATTGACAATGCTTTATGGCCATCAGACTCCCCTCCAGGAAGTATGGAGGGGCTTGTACAGCTGCTTAAGGGAGCACGGTGGCGCTTCCGACTATGGAAGATATCGGCATGCCGTGAAGGCACGCGAGAGGCCTGGGCTATGGTAAAGACACGGTATACCAAGCTCGACCCGAATCACATGACCCGGGTCGGACCACTAGGGTCAGATGGAAAAGAAATTCCAGTTAGTTTGGTATATGACCAGGTACAAGTAGCCGCCATGTATTCTCAACAGGATTGTAGGTTAAATAGCCTTTTGGAAGGCATAGAAGAAGAAGTTTTTGAGTCTAAGTGACTATGTACTTCGAATGACAAATTATGTCTCTACCTGAATTATAAACGCCATGGCCGACCTTTTCGCTTCAACCTTTGGACCCAAGGGTGCGGAGTGCTTACGAATACCAGCTCAGTAATATATACCGGGGTATGTGTGGAAGCCAGACGTAGGGGTCATAGTTGCTTGAACATACAAGTATCCGACTAGTTATGTTATATTACATTTTAATCGTAAGAAACATCTTCCAGAAAGAATAGTTCCGTTATGGGTTCCTTTCCCTGGGTAAGCATGCATCAAAGTGCATGTCCGCACTGTGTTTGAAAAAACCACATCATACATAACATCTGGGGGTTCATAATGTGACAAGTAAACAACATCTTTAGTTCGCCGACCCAGCTTGGCCAAAACTTAAGTCATATCGATGCATATAATGGTGAAGAAAAGGTCAATACATGGAAAACACACATATGCGGTGAGCTTGATGCTCGGAAAATAATAGCAATAAGCTTCTGTACAAGAAGCCCCCGGGTATAGTTGACATACATATTAAGAATTGTATGCGTTATAGGTGTACGGTTTAACCGTAAGAGCTTTACAGCATAAGAAATAAATGTGAAAAGAGATGAAAAAATAAAAAAGGGAGGAAATAGGGAAAAAGGAGAAGAACGAAGAGTCCGGTGCAAGGCGTGGAATCTTCGAGTCTGGCCGCGTTCCATGGGTTCGGCTCCAGGCGGTTGTCTGATGCATCACGCAGGCGGTATGCTCCTCCGGTGAGAACTTCGTCAATGATGAATGGACCCTCCCACTTGGGCTTGAGTTTGTCATTTTTCTTCTCCGGCAAGCATAGAACGAGTTCGCCAATATTATAAGGCTTGGCCCGTACTTCTCTGCTTTGATATCTACGAGCCTATTGTTTATAGAATGCAGAATGGGCCTTAGCGACGTCGCGCTCCTCCTCCAGTGCATCTAAGCTGTCTTGCCGATCCAGCTCAGCCTCTCTCTTCATACATGCACACTTGAGGTGAGTCATGAATAATATCGCAGGGTAACACAACCTTTGTGTCGTACACCATAAAGAAAGGTGTATCCGGTAGGACGATTGGGCGTGGTCCACAGCCCCCAGAGTATGGAGTCGACCTCCTCCAGCCAGTGCTTGTCTGATTCTTTCAAAGACCACACTAGTCGGGGTTTAATGCCTCTCATAATAAGACCATTGGCTCGTTCAACTTGACCGTTGGTTTGTGGGTGATATACGGAAGAATAGTCGAGCTTGATGCCCATATTAGCGTACCAGGCCTTCACCTCATCGGCTATAAAATTGGAGCCGTTTTCGGTGATGATGCTGCGTGGAACACCATAACGGTGCACAACGCCAGATATAAAATCTATCACAGGCCCGGCTTCGGCAGTTTTAACTGGTTTTTGCTTCTATCCACTTGGTGAATTTAGCCACCATGACCAACAGGTATTTTTTCTTATGGGTTCCTCCTTTAAGGGGTCCGACCATATCAAGCCCCCAGACCGCAAAAGGCCAAGTAATGGGGATTGTCTGTAGAGTAGTAGGTGGCATATGGCTTTGGTTGGCGAAAAGCTGGCATCCGACGCAATGTTTGACAAGGTCCCGTGCGTCTGCTCGGGCCGTCGACTAGTAGAAACCTGTACGGAAGGCCTTGCTTACAAGGGCCCGAGCTGCGGTGTGGTGGCCGCTGAGGCCGCATGAATTTCAGCCAAGAGTTGTCGCCCCTCTTCCTCGGAGATACATCTTTGAAGTACTCTGGTGGCACTTTTCTTGTAAAGTTCTCCCTCGTGGACTTTGTAGGCTTTAGAGCACGGCACAATGCAACGTGCTTCATTCTAGTCCTCGGGAAGTTCTCGCCTATTAAGGTAGGCCAGGAAGGGTTCGGTCCATGGTGCGATGACCGCCATGATGAGATGGGCCGATGGTGTAATTTTGGTGGCTGAGCCCCCGATGATGTCAGTGTGTTCGGAATCTGGGGTTGTATTCGGATCCGGAATGGTATCGCTGATTTCCCCTTGCCACGCCATGTATGGTTTGAAGTGCCTTTCTAGAAAGATATTTGGTGGGATGGGATCGCGCTTGGCGCTGATGCGAGCGAGGACATCCGCCGCTTGATTACTTTCACGAGCCACATGGTGAAACTCGAGCCCCTCAAAACGAGCCGACATTTTGAGAACGGTGTTATGATAAGCCACCATCTTCGGATCTTTGGCATCGAAGTCTCCATTTATTTGAGATATTGCAAGGTTTGGATCCCCGCGCACTTCCAAGCATTGTATGCCCACGGAAACGGCCATCCGAAGACCATGCAATAAGGCTTCATATTCGGTTGCATTGTTGGAGTCGGTGAATAATATTTGTAGGACGTACTAAACAGTATCTCCAGTAGGGGATGTTAGGACAATGCCTGCCCCTAGGCCTGGCAACATTTTGAGCCGTCGAAGTGCATGACCCAGTGGGAATATGCGCCGTACTCTTTAGGGAGTTCGGCCTCAGTCCATTCAGCAATGAAGTCAGCCAATACCTGGGATTTAATGGCCCGACGCGGTTTGTATGATATGTCGAATGGGAGGAGCTCAATGGCCCACTTGGCAATCCGGCGTATAGAGTCGCGGTTGTTTATTATGTCGTTAAGAGGTACTTCAGAGGCCACCGTTATCGAGCACTCTTGAAAGTAGTGTCGTAGCTTCTGGAATGCCATGAAAACCGCGTATGCTATCTTTTGGTAATGAGGGTGCCGGGATTTGCATGGTGTGAGGACAGTGGATACGTAGTATACCAGCTTCTGGAGTGGGAATTTGTGTCCATCCTCCTCTCGTTCGACAACGAGTACCACACACACAACTTGGTGTGTGCCGATATATATAATAACAGGGGTTCGCTGACGTTTGGCGCGACCAGGATTGGGTTGCTTGATAGAAGAGCCTTTATTTCTTCCAATCCGGCCGTTGCCGCATCCGTCCACTTGAAGTGATCGGTGCGTCGGAGAAGGCGATAGAGTGGCAATGCCTTTTCTCCTAGCCTGGAGATGAAGCGGCTTAAAGCTGCCACACATCCGGATAATTTTTGGACCTATTTAAGGTCTTTTGGGGTAGCCAACTGTGACAAAGCTCGGATTTTAGCTAGGTTTGCTTCAATTCCTCTATTGGAAACGATGAAGCCCAGAAGCTTTCTAGCAGGAACGCCGAAAACACATTTCTCTGGATTGAGCTTGATGTCATATGTTCGGAGGTTGTCAAATGTAAGACGCAGATCGTCTATTAATGACTCGATGTGTCTGGTTTTGATGACTATGCCATCCACGTATGCTTCAACTGTCTTGCCAATTCATTTCTCCAGGCATGTCTGAATCATGCGTTGATAGGTGGCACCGGCGTTTTTAAGCCCGAAAGGCATAGTGTTAAAGCAGAAAGGCCCGTAAGCGGTGATAAATGCCGTTGCGGCTTGATCGGACTCCTTCATCTTGATTTGATGGTATCCGGAGTATGCATCGAGGAAACACAGTGAGTCGTGTCCTGCGGTAGCATCGATGATTTGATCAATGCGGGGGAGGGGAAAAGGATCCTTAGGGCAAGCCTTATTGAGGTCTTTGAAATTGACGCATAGGCGCCAGGATTTATCCTTCTTTGGTACCATCACTAGGTTTGCTAGCTAGTCCGGATGTTTTATCTCTCAAATGAATCCGGCCTCGAGTAACTTGGCTAGCTCCTCTCCCATGGCTTGTCGTTTGGGTTCGGAAAAGCGCCGTAATGTTTGTTTAACCGGCTTGTATCCCTTCAATATGTTTAGGCTATGTTTGGCCAGTCCACGTGGGATTCCTGCCATGTCAGAGGGGTGCTAGGCAAATATATCCCAGTTTTTGCATAGGAATGCTCGCAATGCGGCGTCGACCGTGGGGTCCAGCTGTGCCCCTATGAATGATGTCTTCGTGGAGTCTGTTGGGTGGACCTGGAATTTGACTATTTCATCGCTGGTTTAAAGGAGGTGGATTTGGGTCGCTTATCTAGTATCACGTCGTCCCTATCCATCGTGGAGCGCGGTGCGGTTAATTCTTCGCCTGCAAGGGCTTCAAACAATGCCTCGAGGGCCAAGGTGGCGGTTTTGTTTTCGGCGTGGAGTGCTATGTCCGGATCACTGGCAAGAGTGATGGTTCCATTAGGCCCGGGCATCTTTAGCTTCATGTACCCGTAATGGGGCACGGCTTGAAAGCTTGCAAATGTGTCTCGCCTAACAGGGCGTAATATCCATTGTTGAAAGGAGCCACTTGAAAGGTTATCTCTTTGGACCGATAATTCTCCGGCGTGCCGAATACCACATCGAGTGTGATTTTTCTCGCACATCGCGCCTCCCGACTTGGAATAATTCCTTGGAAGGTCGTATTACTATGCTCAATGTGGCTCCTGTCTATTTCCATTTTGTTGAGAGTTTCCTCGTAAATGAGGTTTAGTCCGCTGCCGCTGTCCATGAGAACTTTGGTAAGCCGGCAACCGTCCACAATTGGACTAAGGACAAGCGCGGTAGGTGCCCGGACTGTTCTGAATTTTGGCTCATCACTGGCATTGAAATTTATGGCCGTGTTGTTCCAAGGGTTTATTGGTGCAACTTGGCAGACTTCAGCGAGGCCGCGGAGTGCCCTTTTGCGCCTATTGTTTGAGGCAAAAGTCTCAAAGACTGTCAACACTGTATGGTTGTTGTCTTCCATGGGATGTTGCTCTGCGGTATTTTTGATGTGGAGATCCTCGCCGCTCTTGGCCACCTGCCGTAGTATCCAACATGCTCTAAGGTTGTGGGTTGGTATTTTATCCGGTGTTGTATGTATCCTGCATGGCCTATCGATCCATCCCTCTAGGACAGTTCCGTGCCCCATAATGGGCTTTGATTTTTTGGTTACTAGATCGGGCGACCGACGAGGGTGCACCCTTTTTGTCCGGACGAGGGGTTTGGTGGAAACCGACGCCTCCCAAGAGGCTGCCTGAGTTTTCCGGGCACTTTCCATTGCATAGTACTTTTGTACTATAGTTGCCAAGTCAGCAAAGTGTGATATGTGAGGGTGATTGATTGCATTGAGGATTCCCTCGTTTGTGTAGTTTTTGCAGAATAGTGAAATTGCGTCTTCATCGCGGCAGTCCTTGATCATGTCCTTGACGAGGTGGAATTTGGCCCAGAAGTGATGGACTGTTTCCTGGTACTGTTGTCTGATGTGATTTAGATCCCTTGTTTCTTGGTGGGTGGGTGGCTTTAAATCCGATCCCTGACCCAATCTGCGATACGGAGTTTGAGAAATTTCTGAGCTTGACAGCTCGGGCTCCGGAGTATGAGCCAATTTTCTGGCCCGCAGTCCGACTCTAGGTTCGGGATAGGAAGCGTAACTGCCTGCAGGTGGGTATCCGGCTCTGTAAGTTCGGAAATTTGAACATAATTCGTCCTCAATACAAAGGGGGAGTTGTCGCGTTGTTCCTCCACTACCGCTACCTGATGGGTGATCGGCGGAGATTCAATCTCTCTCTGATCGGGTTTAAGCCCAATCCGATCGTAGTCCGTAGCGACTCCCAAGGCGGCAATGCGATCCAGGAGTTCGTTTAAAGACATCAACTCCATCGGATCCATCTGCTCGGAGTTTTCTGAGGTGATGCGGAAGCGATTTTTGATGACCCGGGAAGTCATCGTCGGTGCAACGGCCGAAGGGGCGGCCATAGTGAAGCCGTCCAGCCGGAGAGCTTGGCCCGAGGCCGGGCGCCTCCAGTGATGATGTTGTCCTTGATAAAAAGGTGAGCCATCAGTCCTATCTTCGACGTCACAGTGGAACTCTCAATGAAAGCACCAATGTCGGTGTCAAAATCGGCGGATCTCGCGTAGGGGGTCCCGAACTATGTGTATAAGGCTAATGGTAATGGGAGGCGGGGGACACAATGTTTACCCAGGTTTGGGCCCTCTCTATGGAGGTAATACCCTACTTCCTGCTTGATTGATCTTGATGAATATGAGTATTACAAGAGTTGATCTACCACGAGATCGTAATGGCTAAACCCTAGAAGTCTAGCCTATGATATTATGATTGTTGTCCTACGTACTAAACCCTCCGGTTTATATAGACACCAGAGGGGCTAGGGTTACATAAAGTCGGTTACAGAGAAAGGAAACCACATATCTGAATCGCCACGCTTGCCTTCCATGCAAAGGAGAGTCCCATCCGGGCACAGGACGAATTCTTCTGTCCTGTATCTTCATAGTCCAACAGTCCGGCCACAATACATAGTCCGGCTGTCCGAGGACCCCTTAGTCCAAGACTCCCTCAATTTGCACTCCAGAAATCAACATAACTTGAGAAATGTGAAGCTACATGCACTTTGAAAACCAGCTAATGATCCAAAGTAGTTCAGATTATAAACACTAAATGATGCTAGCATCAAAAAACACAAAATGCAACATGGTGTACAAGGACTACAAAAATGGTCTGTACCTGCTTGAATTATTCGTTCTCTGGCTGAAAATATCAAAGTGTAATTGCACCTATAACCAATGCGCAAACTGCATATCAATATATCTATCATGCACAAGTATGCCAATAGTTTCAAACAACAGATTAGAAAAAGTATTTATGCTACGTTGTCATGATACGGGGACTTTCTGGTAGATGGCCTCGACGTTTCCTCAAGCCATGAAAATGCACTATAATTTTCTTGTCATCAATGTCTGCAAATCTCTATGTCTCTCTCAACATAGCAGATCATCATTAGACACTAAATCCTTCAATGAGAGCTTGCAAAATGCTTGCTTTAGATCCCTCATTATACACTATATGTTCATCACCGGGAGCATGTAAAATGTTTGCATCAAATCCTTCATTAGCAGTCTGTTCATTAGACACTTCAGGCTCAAGAACAACATGAGCTTGTATGTGTTGCACCGGAAACTTGATTAGATACATCAGATTCAGTCAGTTCAGTATTGATTGGGGGAGTTATAAAATAAGCAGAAATTGGTTTCATTTTCTCATAGATTCCCTACATACAACCAGAAATTGAACAATTGAATTAGATAGAATCGGCGATGTGATGTACCTGCTCGTTGCGCATGCTACTCTTGCAAGCTGCGACTGTCCGTTTGTGCAAGCTCGATGCCATGCTCGTGCTGCCGCCGCTGCCTCCCATGCAGGTTACACCTAGGGTTGGATCTTCATCTTCTTGTCCTTCCGTTCACTTGAAGCCCGGCGACCGCCATCCAACGAGGGCACGAGGAAGTGCTGTGTCGGTTTGTCAAGTGGCGGCTAGGTTAGGAGCAAACCAGGCTGGAGGCTGGAGCAAACAAATTGGGAATTTTCTTGCTGTCGATCGATATGGGAGGCGCTTGTTTGGGCCGCGAGCCTGCTATAGGGCCTACCTTGCACTTATGTTATTGGCCCATCCAAATTGGAACATTTTTCTTCATTTTTTACATTGCCTACTCGTGCGTTGGGACGAACAAAACTAGCCTGGGCCAACCTGGACGGCTCAAACTAGGTACACACTTTCCAACCACCCGAGGCGGCCGCGCATACCAGCCCCTATGGTGGCGTCGCCCCTTTTTGCGTGTATGATTGGGGTAGTGAAAAATATTCTAGTGGCGCTTTTGATTTACCCACAGAATGGTTGAATTGCTTGTTTCTATGAACTGAGTTCGCTAATAATGTGAAGGATGACAGTCTTTTCATCCTATTGTAGATTGCTTAGATCTCGATATGCCAAGTTTAATCACATGAAATATACAGTAAAAGCCAGTGTGATGTGTGTGGCTACAACTAGTCTAACTACACGTCCTCATATAACATATCAAGGACGCACCATCTTACCATATTAACCATTCGACTTACCAATGCAGTGTGGAAACAAAGAAGTATTGGGACTGCGTATCCAAGCAATTGATGCCATGGACTCCTTCGTAGAACCTTATAAGCGAAAAAGAAGTTGCAATGTGCCTGTAAAAAGAGCTAGCGTAAGTTCAGTTACCCGCTTCTCGGAATTTTAGTTAGCCACATATTGAAAAATTGTTCAATTACATTGCTTGGCTTAATTTAATTTGCTACTGATTACATAATGCCCCAGCCTGTTAATCCTATTATAGACCGCGCCTATCTATGTGTTTGATACTTACTGTTAAGAATTACCTGTTTGCCTGAACTTAAATAGCTCTTGTTTGTTTAACTACTTTGCTGCTACAACAATGGGTTACAATGATGTTAATAACTACTTTTCAGCATCCAATTGAAACTCTTTAATTCCTTGTTTGTTTAACTAGTTTGCTGTTATAACTCCCAGTTGAGATGTTTTGCTAACTTCAACTTTTCTGAGCGAGGTCCCCATGAATCCAATCAGAACTCTAATGGCAAAACAGGTTAGCCCAAGGTCAAAGAGCAAGGTCCCCATGGACGTTTTATCATCTCACAGCAGTGGCAACGGCCCAATCGTGCATTATGAATTGCCAACTGCTGATGCTCTAGAAGCTAAACTAGTGGTAGAAATAGATTCTGCTTCTGCACTTAGAGATGAAGTTGACATGTTGAGGAAGCAAACAACACAATCACAAGCAGTACTCAAGACAACCATTACATATTTGGTGGATTTCAAAATGAACCAAACTGAGACTGACCGCATTGTTAAGGTCCCGAAGGAAAAAAGGAAATTAAATTCCCACTTGGTAAATCATAGGTGAAATTTTCTTTCCATCATTGAATAACCTTTGTGTTGTTTGTTCATGTAATCAATCAAACCATTTGTTTTAGAGATCATGTAATAATTGTTTTTTGTTTTTTGGTTTGTAATTTTATTTGAGCACAAGTCTATATTAATTAATAAGACTCAGAGACATTTTATTTTGATTGTTGTGCCAGACCTACAAATATGACAATCGGGCTGAATGTGCATTCAGCAATAATAGTAGTATAGATGGACCATAAGTGGGACGCATCAAAAAGGGCCAAGATGTTGTAGTAGCTTGGCTAAAAAAAGGATGATGTTGTATCAAAAAAAAAGTACAGCGGCCTGGCTTATGTATGTTAGTTGATATTATTGATCCATATACTCTATAAGTGTTTATATGTCTGTTAGTTTTGTACATTCTTGGTTGATTGACTCGGTATTTGAATCTTGATACATTGCTTGTGTACATATCTAAATGGGAGTACACATTATGCTGCGTGTGACATTTGAGTTGGACATGAAGTGTTCCAAATATTCGAATTCACCTTAAACTAGATTCTAGCTTCTGAATTTGAGCATCGGCATTTGTAAACCATATTCATATATGACAGTGGAATACATCTTTGTCGTGCTTTTGAAGATATATAAAAACACATAGAATGATTTATAAAGATTTGTATAGGAATACAAAATGGATTCGTATTTAGTTGCCAGGGTAAACGTGGATGCTTATTGTCCCAAAATTCAAAAGAAGCGGCAAAATGTACACTCCCACGTCGGCTGCCCGAAGCCAAGTGTTAGGGAGATGGAAATTACTGTCTACCCATTACACGGACAATCCATCGGCCCGATTTCCACTACTCTAAATAGGGGTAGGTTAGTAACTTCAATTAGACGTACCACGACCGCCTCTGAGCCCATTCTGACACGGTGGGCGCCAAACATGGCCGGCAAAACACATTTGATTCAAGGTCGTCTGAAAGACCTCTGTTTCTCCCTCCATTTCCCCATTCATACATGATGGGCGGCAAAACAAATTCGACTCGGCTGAAATCGATGCAGGCAAATATTTTCAATAGGGGCAGGTTTATAACTTCACTTAGACGTGACACATCCGCCCTACCTGTTAGCCCCGGTCATACACCGTGGGTGCTAACCATGGGCGCCAACCACCCTCTCCTTGCCCGAAATCGCTCTGGGCAAATATTGGCGAGATGCGAGATTACCGTCCTATCCCCAACTGACGAGACGTCCAAATTTTCAATGGGGGCTAAGTTCGTAACTTTCCCATATTTTAGACAGGCGCGTCCCAAAAACATGGTTCCCCGGACCTCTCCCTCCATTTTCTCATTCATACACCGTCTGTGCTAGAACACCATCCCCACACCAGCATCCTCCGTCCACCACCCCATCCATCGCCACCGTCCTCCACCCCATCCATCACCGCCGTCCTCCACCCCATCCATCGCCACCGTCCTCCGCCATGCCGGAGGGCCTACCAAGACCGCGTCGTCCACTCTAGAGATGGACGTTTCTCATCCACGACGATAGACCAACAGCCTTGCATCGCGTCCTCTCGCTTCATTGGCACCATCGTCCTCTTTGTCGGGGCCGCTCACACGACCTACTCTTCCACCGCAACGGTACTTATCCCCCGATGCACCCATCTACCGTTGCAGATCTGCTTCAATGCCACCAACAGCCATCGCACCCCCGATGCCTACACGACGCTGCAAGAGAGGTGGTACTTCATATCTCCTCAACTTTTTGATCTCAACCAGAAAACAGATCGTAACTTGGTTACTCTACTTTCTTTTCAGCTCTTAGAATTTAGTTCTTAGTTCGAAGCAAACAATGGATGCTAAATATCAATTCTCTGGTTTGCAGCTTCAAATCTGCCATGGCATAGTCATAATACGGTTTAATTGATCATGCTTAGGGTTTAATTGATCATGTTGTTTCCATGGTGGTTTCTTTAATATAAATCGAAGGGGAAACCCTCTTTTGCTAAAAAAATATGCTTAGAGTTTCCCCCTTTTATGATCACTATACGACCAGAATACGTGTTTCATGTCATAATAGCCCCGCTCCACCTATCAAGCTAAACAAGCTTAGTTGTTCAAATACGAATATGATATTATTAAAACAAAGTCATTTAATTGGTCAGCTAAATGTTCCAAAATTAGTTTTGAAAATGCATATTCGCCGCTCGGGTGTGTATCTCTATAGGGTGCCCACGGTGGGCCAGCCCACCCTGGGATTTTGGGTCGTCCCAGGCCCCGATTCCCCTCTGTTCTGCTACGCGCTCCCGATCTCTACTCGCCCCCAGCTGCCTGCCTCGGCGGCGACTTGCCGTCCCCGGACGGCATGACTCTAGGAGGATATGCCGGACTAACAGGAGGTCAGGATCCGCTCACCCAATAGTGTCATCGTTGCCCGGGCGTGCCGCTGTGCCTACCTTCCCAGTTTGTTCAGGGCTCAGGCGTGCAGCACCCACTAAGCCAACCCGATTTATCCTGAGATACGTCCTCAACACTTAGCAGCCACTCCTCATCACCCATTTTCTAATTGATTCATTACTCATTAGGCAGGACTCTCATTAGGGTTTGTTGTGTGCTGAGTGCTACCTACACTTAATGGTTTAGATGTATTTCAGTAATCTTTAGTACCTGTAAAGTTCACAGGGTTTTCAAAATTCCGGCCCTAGGAATAGACACTAGTCATTTTTGATTATTGGTCATAGTGACATTGACCCATATTACTACTGCAAGCCAGGTTTGTTGACAATTTTACTTGTCTTTCTTACTCATTCGATATAATATCCAATTATTCACGTAGATTAGTTGCAAACAATAAGTTCTAGACAAACTTCTTGATTCAGATTTTCGATGGTCTCTTACTACAGTTACAGTTCTGTATACTTGTCCTAGTAAGCTCACAAGTAAATGATTGATTCACTACATCTATGCTTGCCTTGTCATATTTGTTGTCAATATTCTTTTAGGGTGGACCACCCTGTTTCAAAATACTGGAACCGTAGACATGAGTGAATAGTATTTCTCTGTGTGATCTCTTCCATCATGTGTGGGCAACGAACACTGATTGTATAGAAAGAAAGTGTTATTTCCAGCTTTTACATAGGCTTCGATCTTTTACATGGCATACAATCTGCCTACTTGCTTTGTGTCGCACTACCAACACTCCACCCTTGAAGCTAAACATTATGCCACTCATAATTCCTTAGTTTATTTGTTAAAATACGAATTTCATATGATTCTAATGTTCCTACTTCAATTTTGAAATGTGTGGCTGCCTGTTATAGAGACATAAGGGGTTTGTATTTCTGTATGTGGTCTGGTCAGCACAGTTGGGGGGTGAACTTTGCATATACAGGGGTTTATAGGGAGACACTCTTCAAGTTGAATCCGCAATGCATTCCATAGATAATCTGACTACTTTTTATGTTTTCATGAATATCAGATTCTGAACAACATCATAATGATTATGAGCTTGCGCGCATGAGAAGAATAAAGCAGAACAATGCCATGGCTGTCAAAGTTGGCATTAAGGGACTGAAATCAAGTCTAGATGCAATGCAATGCAAACGCTCTCCACCTATAGATTCATGCTCAGAATATGATCCTAATAGTGATTCTGAGCTAGAGGGAGACCTAAGTCAATGTAGCTCCCTGGTGGAGGAGTCAGAGGCAGATGCCATATCTTATTCACCCATCAAGGTGCTTGCTCTAACTTTCCAAGGTTATATTGCTCGCACATATCTTGCAACTGATGCTTTGCATTGCTTCTACTTTTTTGAATTGCCATTAGCTTAGTTTACACATCGTGTATGTGAATACGCCATGCCTATCCATTTTTAGTACATATTCCATCTGTCATCATACGATATTTATCCATTCAAATGTTGTTCTTGTGTATCAGACGTTCAATAGGAAGAGGGCGATTGCTGATCGCGGAGGAGCACAAGCAAAGTTTGGAAAAGGTAGTGGCACCTGATAAATCAAATAGCCCATTAGGTGTAGTTGCAATATCACCTGACCCACAAAACAGCCCAACTCTAGCAGAATCTAGCCCTACTACATTGGTCATTTCTAATGCCCCAACTCAGCAGACCCCAACTGCAGCAAACAGTATGATGATGCCAGTTGACATAGCACCAGCTCTACGACGCAAAACCCCATTCCAGCAAAGAGTACACCAAATCTAGTTGCCAAATCCCTTTTTGAACCAGAGAGAGCCCCAATTGCAGCAAATAGGACCTCTGTTCCTTGTCTTCCCAGTTTAGAAGACGAAGCTTATATTGTTGTCAGGAACTTTGTGCGCATCTTTCCTTCATGGAAAGATTATACCGCAGACACAGAATAATTTCCAGTCTTCCTCCGCAACTTACGCGTAAGTAATGTATTAATGTTATTCATGGTCATTACTACATATGTTTCTGCTGACAGAAGACACAAGATTTCATTCTTTTAAATAGGCGAGGACCAAACTGGATTGTGAAGACGAGCAAGGGTTGGTTGCACTTTTCAAGCACTCATTGATGAAGTATAGTTCTTACCTGAGGCAAGCGCACTTTGATGGCAAACCTCTAAACAAAATTTCTGTAAAGTCTTCGGTGCTACATTTATCCGATGGTGACTGGAATAATCTTGTTACACATTGGTCTCGGTTGTAGCGTAAGGTACTGTCTATGATATCACATCACAATTTGAACTACATTTCTGCATTTGCCTTAATGTCTCACTTGTACGAAAACTGTTAGCAGAAGAACATTCATTCTCAAGGGACCACAGAATCTCGCAACTATACTGCACACTGCATTGCTCTTGTGAGTACCTCTTGCCCTGTATGACCATACTTACTTTCATAGCTGTTTGATTATGTAGCATCACTGCACATGTTAGCCTCATTATCGTCTATTTGGTGGACATTATAAGATCCGTATGGACTCATACATAAATTTAGAATCAACCAAATGTTTTTGAAGAGGTTTAGCTCTGCAGTCCTCTTGTAAGGACTAAACATCGTCTATCACTATACGTACATTAATAGCTACTCCCTCCGTCCCATAATATAAGAACATTTTGTACAGTACACCAGTGTTCAAAACACTCTTGTATTATGGGAAGAGGGATTGGTTCATTGTGTATCATTCTGCATCTTATCTCCCTCACCCACCATTTACTAAAAAAAGATCAGATCTATATTTAATTTTACCAAAAAGTAGAATACACAGACAATGCCAGTGCAGAAGTGTAGCCCATTGCTCTTGTGAGTACATTTTGTCATGTAATGCTTGTACTTCCAGGGATTGGTAGTTGATTATGTAGCATAAATCTGAAACTTATCTTCATTATCCTCTATCCCTTCCAGTATTATCATATCTATAATTACTCTCTACAAAATGTAGAGTACATGCAATGCTTATGAAGAAGATTATGTGATGAAATTCTTGAGTTATCCTTCCCTTGACATGGAGAAGGGCATTATAAAGCCGGTGTTAACTGTTAATGTAAGTCAGTCCTTCTAAAGCCTTTCTCCTCAACTACTGTTTAATTTGCTCATACTCCCTATCATTTACTACTGTTTAGTTTGTTGTTTCTATCAAAATGCATGTTCGCAAGAACCGTAAGTTCTAAGTTTTACTTGTAAAATCAAATTCCTTATTCATACCATGCACATTACTCAATACTCCCTATATGTATGCTTGTTTTTGTGGATCTATAATCCAGTGTGTGGTGAAGCAGCCCACGTTTGCACCTTGTCATCTCCTGTTTTATCTTACTAATGAGGCTGATGATATGAACAACATGCCATGCACATTAACCAAAATAGATACAATGATTGTCTTTGCCCTTCACCTATGATTGTTATGCTGACATGGTAATCCAGTAGTGTGGTGAAGCTCCCCGCATTATGAACAATGCCAAATTATGCTATTGGTATTTTGAACTTACTCTTTATTTTCTAATTTGGAATTGTATGGAATTGACAGCACAGTGATCATCTTTGTTTATACACGTGCAAAACATATCATCTCTCTGCTTTGTTTTAGGGTGATATGCCTGATGGCATGCACAAGTTTGTTGAAGGGCTATGAGACAAACCCAATATATATTGCAGCAAAGAAGGCAAAACATCTTGAAGATAGCGAGACAACCCCAAAGTCTTGTCTTGATGCAGTGTTCAAGTTACTTGAGACTAGCAGTCAGACAAGCTCACAGAATTCGTTGTCTGAATCAGTTTGACTTCTTCAGTCCCAAGTTCTAGCAGAAAGGCATTCTGCAACTCAACTTCGACTTGAATTCCTATCTCTAAGAAAGATTGCGGAGAACACCAATGAGAACCTCATCGCTAAACAGCTACACCTGGAAGCTATGACCGACATGCTAGGCCGGTCTCACAGCCTTGCTCAGCAGCTTGGGCAGCAGTTCCCGCGCAAGGCCAACCTTTCTTGAACTATCTTGGAAGTGGTCTCGGTTCAGTATTATTATGTTATGCTGCAATGGTGCCCAGTTTTGTTAATCTGCTTCTTCGATGCGCTTTATGATCACTGGTGGCGAACTTCGATGCCCAGTGGATGTAATATACCATAAATCCTTTATTGTATAGTGTAGGTGTATTCTTAGTTACTATGCCGTAATTTCTTTATTGTATAGAGTAGGTTTGTTCTTAATTCCTACTAGTTACTGCCATCATTCGCTATCTGGAAAAAAATCTGATGTAGTCGACCGGGCCGAAACATTCGCCTCTAACGAGCCTGGTTTTTAGCAGGCCACAATTGGGCCGGCCTACATTTTTCTTGGGCCCGAATATTGGGGCCTTCACACTTTGCGTCAGGCCCATAACTTACTCCGGCCTATATTTTAGTTGGGACTTTTGTGGACCCAACGCTTAGTTTGGTCCAGGTAGCGTTGGGCCATTAGCAGGCTGAACATTCTACTGGCCTTTTACAATCTAGATGAAACCATGGGCCTTTAGGAGGCCAAAATGCATGTTGGGCCTCAATTTTCACTAGTAGTCGACGGTCCTTCAGCAGGCTGAAATGTAGACCGGGCCTTTTTAGGCCCAGTTATATCACGGGTCGTTACCAGGCCGAAACATATCTCGGGACTTAGTTGGCCCACTGATATGATGGGCCTTTAAGAGGCTAAAAGCTTAGTACGGGCATGAACGGGCCGAATTATATGACAGGCCTTTAACAGGCCCAAAGTCACGTTGCGCTTAACTGTTGCGACCTTTATCACGGGCCGTTAGTGGGCCCGATGTCCCGTCGGACCATATATGGCCCATGGGCAGCACGAGCCATTCCTAGGCCGAAATTCATACCGGGCTGAAATGGGCCCATGTCTACACCGGGCCTCTAACAGGCCAAAAGTCACTGGGCTGTAATTGGGCCCAAATATTTGGCGAACAATTAACTGGCCAGATCTAGCTTCGGGCCGTAAATGGGCCTTTATTAAACAGGTTGTTATTGGGCTGGCCCACAAGTACCTGAGTAAGTACTACGGGCCTTTGACTGGGCCGGCCTTTTTAACCTATATGGGCCTCTGTTGGGCCCCGCCATGTGTCAACGTATCATAGGCATGTCTCCTCCAATGGACGGGCGATATCTGGCCCACTAACGAGCTAACACGTGTTTCCTTCGGCCAATCAGAATTTTACACATGGAAATTTCCCATTGGTCTAGGCTGTTAACGGGTTATCGGATCTAAAACCGGACCCGATAGCTTAATGGCATTCTGTTACGGTGGATGCCACATGTCGGTCACCCTTGACGAAAGCACTTCTGTGACGCGTGATTTATCGTCATGGAAGTGGACACTTCCTTGATGATAATTTTGGTAATGTCATGGAACACTTCTACGACAGCACAGGTATTACTATCTTGATTCTGTCATCAAATCGTCATTGATGTAAATGCATGACAAAAAATGTGACCTACTTTGACAAACACGTATCATCACGGAAGTGTATTTTTTTGTAGTGCATACTTGTGAGGCTTGTCATCTTGGCAAGCACGTTTGTCTTCCCTTTAGCGCATCTACCAATATTTTCACTTTTCCGTTTCAGTTATTGCATAGTGATATTTGGACATCCCCGGTTGCACGCAACACGGGCTACATATACTATTTGGTGATCTTAGATGATTTCTCTCATTATGTGTGGACATTTCCTCTTCGTCGCAAGTCCGACGCTCTTGCCACACTCACCGCCTTTTATTCCTTCGTCACCACACAGTTCGGTCGTCCTATCCTTGCTTTACAAACTGACAACGGAAATGAGTTTGACAACGCTGTTGTTCGTAACCTTCTAGCCTCCCATGGAACTATCTTCTTCCTCACTTGTCCCTGCACGTCCCAACAAAATGGTTGTGTCGAGCGTATCCTTCACACTCTTAATGACTGCATCTGCACATTACTGTTTCACTCTAACATGCCTCCCTAGTTTTGGCCGGACGCTCTCGCCACCGCCACCCTCCTCATTAACATCCACCTGTGTCGCCCACGCTGGAACTATGCCCCTCACCATATCCTCTTTGGTGCTCTCCCATCTTATGATGGCCTTCGCATCTTTGGCTCTCTTTGCTATCCTAGCCTCGCCGCCACTGCGCCTCATAAGCTTGCACCTTGCTCACTCGCTTGCATCTTCCTCGTCTACCCACCTAACACCAAAGGATACTGCTGATACGATCCCGTCTCACATGTTTATTCACCTCTAGGCATGTTTACTTTGATGAGACGGTGTTTCCATTTCAGCAGGTACCTCTCATCTCCCCCGCCGCCGCCGGCCACCGGCGGCCCTCCAACGACCCCATCAGGTGGACGGCCCCGCTCGATTCTTGGACTGCCTCCGGGCTTCGGCGGTCCTCCCACTGTGGGACGAGTTGCGACTCGCGCCCCCATGACGTCCTCGCCGACTATGTCAGGGGCCTCGGCATCGCCCGCCTCGCTGGCATCTTCATCGGAACTGCTGCGTCGCCGACCTCTTTGCCGACATCTTCACCGACTGCCCCGTCACCGATATCATCACCGGCCTCCTCGGGTGCCGCCCCGTCACCGGCTGTCTCGGCCGGCCCTGCCGCCTTAGGCGCCTCGGGCGGTGCCCCCGCCTCGCCCGCTCCCTACGCCTCAGGAACGGGCGCTTTGACGGCCTCGGGCGCCGCCTCTTCACGAGCCGTCTTGAAGGAAATATGCCCTAGAGGCAATAATAAAGTTATTATCTATTTCCTCATATCATGGTAAATGTTTATTATTCATGCTAGAATTGTATTAACCGGAAACATAATACATGTGTGAATACATAGACAAACATAGTGTCACTAGTATGCCTCTACTTAACTAGCTCGTTGATCAAAGATGGTTGAGTTTCCTAGCCATAGACATGAGTTGTCATTTGATTAACGGGATCACATCATTAGGAGAATGATGTGATTGACTTGACCCATTCCGTTAGCTTAGCACTTGATCATTTAGTATGTTGCTATTGCTTTCTTCATGACTTATACATGTTCCTATGACTATGAGATTGTGCAACTCCCGTTTACCGGAGGAACACTTTGTGTGCTACCAAACGTCACAACGTAACTAGGTGATTATAAAGGAGCTCTATAGGTGTCTCCGAAGGTACTTGTTGAGTTGGCATATTTCGAGATTAGGATTTGTCACTCCGATTGTCGGAGAGGTATCTCTGAGCCCTCTCGATAATGCACATCACTATAAGCCTTGCAAGCAATGTGACTAATGAGTTAGTTGCGGGATGATGCATTACATAACAAGTAAAGAGACTTACTGGTAACAAGATTGAACCAGGTATTGAGATACCAACGATCGAATCTTGGGCAAGTAACATACCGATGACAAAGGGAACAACGTATGTAGTTATGCGGTTTGACCGATAAAGATCTTCGTAGAATATGTAGGAACCAATATGAGCATCCAGATTCCGCTATTGGTTATTGACCGGAAACGTGTCTGGTCATGTCTACGTAGTTCTCGAACCCGTAGGGTCCGCACGCTTAAAGTTCGGTGACGATTGTTATTATGAGTTTTTCTGTTTTGATGTACAGAAGGTAGTTCAGAGTCTCAGATATGATCACAGACATGACGAGGAGTCCCGAAATGATCGATACATAAAGATCGATATATTGGATGACTATGTTCGGACACCAGAATGGTTTCGGAAGGTTTCGGACATATACCGGAGTACCGGGGGGTTATCGGAACCCCCGGGGGTTTATTGGGCCTTATGGGCCCTAGTTGAGAAGAGGAGGGGCGACCAGGGCAGGCCGTGTGCCCCCTCCCCCTCTAGTCCGAATTGGACAAGGAGCCCCCCCTTTCCTTCCTCTCCTCTCTCCCTTCCTTCCCCTCTCCTACTCCAACAAGGAAAGGAGGAGTCCTACTCCCGGTGGGAGTAGGACTCCCCCCTTGGCGCGCCCTCCTCCTTGGCCGGCCGCCTCCCCCCTTGCTCCTTTATATACGGGGGCAGGGGGCACCCCTAGACACAACAATTGATCATTGATCTCTTAGCCGTGTGTGGTGCCCCCTCCACCATATTGCACCTCGGTAATATCCTAGCGGTGCTTAGGCGAAGCCCTGCATCGGTAGCATCATGAACAACGTCATCACACCGTCATGCTTACGGAACTCTCCTGCAAAGCTCTGCTGGATCGGAGTTTGTGGGACGTCATCGAGCTGAACGTGTGATGAACTCGGAGGTGTCGTACGTTCGGTACTTGGATCGGTCGGATCGTGAAGATGTACGACTACATCAACCGCATTATGCTAACGCTTCCGCTTTCAGTCTATGAGGGTACATGGACAACACTCTCCCCTCTCGTTGCTATGCATCACCATGATCTTGCGTGTGCATAGGAATTTTTTTGAAATTACTACGTTCCCCAACAGTGACATCCGAGACAGGTTTTATGCATAGATGTTATATGCACAAGTAGAACACAAGTGTGTTGTGGGCGATACAAGTCATACTGCTTACTAGCATGTCATACTTTGGTTCGGCAGTATTGTTGGTTGAAGTGGCCCAGACTGACATTACGCGTACGCTTACGTGAGACTGGTTCTAGCGACGTGCTTTGCACATAGGTGGCTGGCAGGTGTCAGTTTCTCCAACTTTAGTTGAACCGAGTGTGGCTAGGCCCGGTCCTTGAGAAGGTTAAAACATCACTAACTTGATGAACTATCATTGTGGTTTTGATGCGTAGGTAAGAACGGTTCTTGCTCAGCCCGTAGCAGCCACATATAACTTGCAACAACAAAGTACAGGACGTCTAGCTTGTTTTTGTAGGGCATGTTGTGATGTGATATGGTCAAGACATGATGCTAAATTTTATTGTATGAGATGATCATGTTTTGTAACAGAGTTATCGGCAACTGGCAGGAGCCATATGTTTTTCGCTTGTATGCAATGCAATCGCCCTGTAATTGCTTTACTTTATCACTAAGCGGTAGCGATAGTCGTAGATGCAATAGTTGGCGAGACGACAACGATGCTATAATGGAGATCAAGGAGAACTGTTTGGCCATTTTTTATGACAAGCTGTAAAAGAAGTTCAAACGCCGGTTCACGATTCAAGACTGATATATGTAAACCGGCATCAGGCCAGGGGAAGGAGTCTATCAGAGCATACGTGCATGTTAAGCCGAATATTGATGTTCAGGTAAAGTTGGCGGTTTAAGAGAGGGCTAATGGTACCTGGCGGATTATCATTTTCTAAAAAGTTAAACCGCTTACAGTGGTGTGGAAGAAACAGATCTGAAAATTACTAAGTGTTGCAGAAACAGGTTTCATAGGCTAAAGTTATAATTACAGATCTAGCGTTGTTCGGGAAAAGGAAAAAAAACTCAAAGCCTTAAAGTGGCGACAACAGAACAACAAAGATCCAGATGGGATCTATTCATAGGCGAAAGGACGCTATGGTGAGGAAAAGTAAATTATAGTTTCGGCCACACAGGGAAGATGTTAAGTTCATCAGGATACAATGGGGCAGTAAGAGAAAGCAGTAAGCACTGACGAACACTGATGAACACCGATGAAGGCATGAAACCCTAATGCAGATCTAGGGTTGAAGAAAGAAGGCTTACCGGCTTCACAGGCTCGGCGGAGAGGTGCCGCAGTTCTCTGGTACGTTCAAGTCGATGCAGCGGCCAGGGATGATGCAGTGCTTGAAGGTCGAGGGCGGCGGCGGAGCTTTAGGGCTTGAGCGTCGCAAGGAGGAAGAAGAGGCACGGAAGGGGAAAAGAAAAAGACCCCTGGTCCTATTTATAAGGCAGATAGATAAGTAGGCAGGCACGGGAATCGAGGATCCCAAAATGGAGAATGTGGCACATCTGTCGCTTTGGTCTTCGGAGATTAATTAATAAGGAGAAGTATTTATAGGTTTTTTATGCAGATGATGTCATGGCGGTTTACAAGGTCAAGACAAAGATGTTCAAACCAGAATTTCTCTAAGTTGAAGATTGTAACACCCCGGATTCGATGCGCCAGATGTCCTTCAGTTATTCACCGTCATTGCCATGTCATTTGCTTGCGTGTTGCATTTTTTCATGTCATCATGTGCATCTCATTTTGCATACGTGTTCGTTTCATGCATCCGAGCATTTTCCCCGTTGTCCGTTTTGCAATCCGGCACTCCTATGCCCTCCGGCGTTCCCCTTTTGTCTCTTGTTGTGAGCGGGTGTTAAAAATTCTCGGAATGGACCGTGATTTGCCAAGCGGCCTTCGTACACCACCAGTAGACCGCCTATCAAGTTTCATGCCATTTGGAGTCCGTTTGATACTCCAACGGTTAACCGGGGAACCGTAAAGGCCTCTTTTGTGTTCATCCCAACACCCCTTCTAAATGGACAAATAACCCATCTAAGTCATCTCCATGCTCTCGGTCGTTCAATCACGATCGTGTGGGTGAAAACCGCTCCTCATTTGGACTCTCCTAGCTCCCAGAATTTATAAATAGGCCTCCCCCGAAAATCACGCAGTCCAAAACCCTAAAATTCCCCTCCGCGCCGCCGGACACGTTCGGGCGACGCCGGACAACTTCACCGCTGCCCCGCAGCCAGTGGCTAGCCGCCACGTGGCCTCCCACCGTCGTCCGCACCGCTGGCCGGTGGAGCCCATCCGGGGCCCGCGCGAGCCCGACCGTGCTGCCTCCCGGCTCGCGCCCCGACACCCTTCGCCACCAGCGCCCGCGCCGTCCACCACCATGTCGCCGGCGCCGCTCGCCGACCGCCGCCGGCGTAGCTCCTCCGCTGCGGCCATGGCTCCGCCACCGCGAGCCTCGGCTCCTCCTCGCCGCTGTCGCCGCCCCGC
>NC_041393.1:89903822-89913238 GCF_002162155.2 Triticum dicoccoides | reverse complement strand
CGGTGTTGACTTTTGTTCTATGCATTTTGTAGTATCATTCCATGCTTTTGTTTTCCCTGATAAGTTCCTGTAGCATGTTGTTTGATAGCTCTAAACATTGCAACCTGATGTTATTTCTGCTAAGTCTGAAACTGTTGTAATTTGCAATCTTGCCATGTCCTTTTGAGCATGTTATAGTGTTTTCTGGAGATAGCTCAGTGTTCATGTTTTGTCATGCTTTACCTGTACTTCATGACCATGCCTTTTGTTCTTATGTTGAGGTGCTGTAGCATATTGTTTTGTTTCTTGCTAGATGCCTAGTTGCTGTTTTGGACAGCTTGTCCTTTAAACTTGTATAGTGTATGTGTTGAACCATTGCTCCGTTTTGAGTGTGCTCTATATGATACTTGCTTAGAATTGCATATAGTTTCGTGTTATCATGTTGCATCCAATTTTTGAGGTGTTTGCTTGATGTTTGTATGCATTTTGCATCAATGCCATGTTTTACTTGTTTTGCTCATATCTTCTAGGCCGTAGCTCCAAATCTAATAAACTTTATATGTAACTTGACTAGAATCTTGTGTAGATCATCTTGGTGCATCTTAACTTGCTGTTTAACAACTTGAACATAAGGTTTATTCATATCTGGACCAATTTCGAAATTTGCATATGTGGACTTACCGGAATTGTTATATGTTGTTTCCGGCCTTATTTAAACTTGCTTTGGTGTGTTGCTCTTGTATGCATCATCTCTTGCCATGGGTAGCTTCATGTAGTCTTGAATTGCATCATACTTGGTTGAGCATCATGTCTTGTATATGTGTGGTGTGTTTACCATGTTGTGTGCTTCTCTCGATAGTTCCCGTTTCGTTACAATCGTGAGGATTCGTTCGTCTACGCTTGGTTCGTCTTCGTGGCTTCATCTTCTTCATGGACTCGTTCTTCTTCCTTGCGGGATTTCAGGCAAGATGATCGTCACCTTGGATCTCATTACTATCATTGCTTTGCTAGTTGCTTCGTTCTATCGCTATGCTGCACTACCTATCACTTGTTCTTCAAGCCTCCCAAATTGCCATGTCAGCCGCTAACCTTTGTCACCCTTCCTAGCAAACCGTTGTTTGGCTATGTTACCGCTGTTGCTCAACCCCTCTTATAGCGTTGTTAGTTGCAGGTGAAGTTGAAGATTGCTTCATGGTGGACAGGGTTATGTTGGGATATCACAATATCTCTTATTTAATTAATGCATCAATATACTTGGTAAAGGGTGGAAGGCTCGGCCTTATGCCTGGTGTTTTGTTCCACTCTTGCCACCCTAGTTTCCATCATACCGGTGTTATGTTCCTGGATTTTGCGTTCCTTATGCGGTTGGGTGATTTATGGGACCCCCTTGACAGTTTGCTTTGAATAAAACTCCTCCAGCAAGGCCCAACCTTGGTTCTACCATTTGCCTCACCACCACCTATACCTTTCCCTTGGGTCGGCCAACCTGAGGGTCATCTTTATTTATCCCCCTTGGGGCCAGTGCTTCTCTAAGTGCTGGTCCGAACCAAAGCCACTTGCAGCGCCACCTCGGGGAAACTTGAGGTCTGGTTTTAGTTGTACGTAGTGTTCATCCGGTGTTACCCTGAGAATGAGATATGTGCAGCTCCTATCGGGATGTCGGCGCATCGGGCGGTCTTGCTGGACTTGTTTTACCATTGTCGTAATGTCATGTAAACCGGGATTCCGAGACTGATCAGGTCTTCCTGGGAGAAGGAAGATCCTTCGTTGACCGTGAGAGCTTGTGATGGGCTAAGTTGGGACACCCCTGCAGGGTATAATCTTTCGAGAGCCGTGCCCGTAGTTATGTGGCAGATGGGAATTTGTTAATGTCTGGTTGTAGATAACTTGACACCAGATACGAACTAAAACGCATCAACCGCGTGCGTAGCCGTGATGGTCTCTTTTCGGCGGAGTACGGGAAGTGAACACGGTTTTGTGTTATGTTTGATGTAAGTAGGAGTTCAGGATCACCTCTTGATCATTGCTAGCTTCACGATCGTTCCATTGGCTCTCTTCTCGCTCTTATTTGCGTATGTTAGCCACCATACTTGCTTAGTCGTTGCTGCAACCTCACCACTTTACCCCTTCCTTACCCATTAAGCTTTGCTAGTCTTGATACCCATGGTAATGGGATTGCTGAGTCCTCGTGGATCACAGATTACTACAACAACAGTTGCAGGTATAGGTTGTGCGATGATCATGATGCGAGAGTGATGTTTGCTTGTTTTGGAGTTCTTCTTCTGCTTCTTCTTTGATCAGGGGATAGGTTCCAGGTCGGCAGCCTGGGCTCGCAAGGTAGATGCCGTTTGAGTTTCTGTTTGTCTTTCATCCGTAGTCGTGAAAGTGCTAGTTATCGACTAGAGGGGGGTGAATAGGCGATTTTTATCAAAGTCTTCAAAACGTGGAAGTTTCGAAGACAAACAATAGAAATGACCTAATTGATATGCATCGAAAGATAAACTACGACAAGCAAGCCATATTCAAGTATGCAATAATGTGAACATACAAAGACTAATAGCAGCTAGGTAGTATGGATCAGGATGGAAGATAGTATGAAGCTAATCAATGATAGTAGTCAAGCAATGAAGTCAAACAGATAAGACAAATAGGCAATCACTTCACGATGACAAACTCAAAGTAAAGGAGGGAAGGGATAGAACCAGTCACTTGTTGAAGACACGGGATTTGTTGGACCAGTTCCAGTTGCTGTGACAACTGTACGTCTGGTTAGGGAGGCTGAGATTCAACTCAGAAGACCGCGTCTTCACCTTATTCCCCTTGAGCTAAGGACACACAGTCCTCGCCCAATCACTCTGGTAAGTCTTCAAGGTAGACTTCCGAACCTTCACAGACTTCGTTCACCGGAAATCCACAATGACTCTTGGATGCTTGGAATGCGACGCCTAACCGGCTGGAGGATACACAGTCCTCAAGTGTAATAAGTAAGTCACACAGACAAAAAGACTTCAGTGATGCCTAACACTCTTTGGCTCTGGGTGTTTGGGCTTTGTCCTCGCAAGGATTTCTCTCTTAAAGGCTTCGAGGTGGGTTGCTCTCAAAACGACAGAAGCCGTAAACTAACTCTGAGCAGCCACCAATTTATGGTGTAGGGGGTGGGCTATTTATGGCCACAAGGCAACCCGACCTGATATGTCCGAAATGACCCTGGGTCACTAAGGAACTGACACGTGTTCCAACGGTCAGATTTCAAACACACACGGCAACTTTACTTGGGCTATAAGCAAAGCTGACTCATCCAACTCTGGATAAGATTTGCTCTCATTGTCTTCGCTCGAAGACATAGGATTTGGGTTGAGCATCACTTCAGTCACTCTGACTTTGTTCACTTGGACCCCACTTAACAGTACGGTGGTTCCTATGACTCAACAGAGAAGAAAAGGAAACAACAAGACAACTCAGTCTTCGCGCTCTATAGTCTTCACTCAGTGTCTTCTCATGTCATAGTCTTCAGTGTGAATATATTCACACACCACCATTGTCTTCAATGTCTTCATACATTTTTAGGGGTCATCTCCGATAGGTAAACCGAATCAATGAGGGACACTTCCTGCGTTATCCTGCAATTCTCACAAACGCATTAGTCCCTCAACCAACTTTGTCATCAATACTCCAAAACCAACTAGGGGTGGCACTAGATGCACTTACAATCTCCCCCTTTTTGGTGATTGATGACAAACTGGTTGAAGTTTTCAACGGGAAAGAAGTATGTGAAATTGTAAAGGATAGCGTATTGTCTTCATAAGTGGCAAGGGCTCCCCCTGAAGATGTGCATATAAATAATTTGCTTTTGGAATGCAAATGCACATGGCAGGTTGTACTTGTGGAGATCCTCTTCAACTTATGAAAATAATTCATCATGCACGAAGTGATATAACTAAGAGAATGACATGCATAATGAAAAATGGACGTCTGCAAAATGATCTAAGTGCGGAAGTTATCATTGCACGTGGAAACGCAAATAAGTAGCAGATGACCATCAAGTTTAAGTGTTAGAACTCAAAGAACGAAGTGTATCAAAATGCAAGAGTTGTAAGCACTAGGAAAAAATATAAAGCAACCGCCCTTATGAACCCGCTTGAAGACTATCAACTCATATGCTTCTCCCCCTTTTGTCAGTAATGAACAAAAAGGTTTGAAGACATAGAGCATCTACTCGTCCTCATGAGGAGTAGTTGAAGCTGTAGGGTTGTCATTGTTGTTTGGCGGTGCAGACGAACTTGGTGCAGTGTCGATGCATGCAGAAGTAGGGGGTGGTGAAGTAGCATCGTCTTCATCATCAATCATATTGGCATGCACAGTTGCCGCAAGGAAGAATAGTCAGAGTCTTCAAGAGATGGAGTTCTTCGTAGGACAGCATTCCGTGGAGGAGTGGAGTCAAACTTGAATCTTTCAGTGAAGCCATCGTCTTGAAGATCTGCTTCAGCACTGAGCAGGGTCAAGCTCTTGCATGATCGCTGACAAGTTTTGTGAGTGACAAATGCATTCTTGGTGGCAAGGTTTCGAATGCGATTTACATCCACCAAGAGGCTTTGCATCTGACGCTTGAGCCAAAAATGATGCTTATCTTGTTTCTGATGCAGGGCCACAAGAAGTTCTCGGTCATTTAGGACCCGAGAGCGCTTCCTAGGCCTTTGAGCAATTGTGCTCGCAGTAGCTTCAGTTGGCGCACGATGAGGTAGACGAATGTTTCCAGCCATCGGATAGACACGCGTGACAGCTTGGACTCCTTCCATAAGCTGAGTGAAGCTTTGATCTTCAGTATTTTGAAGACAAAGAGGCTTCTTGGCAGGTTCAGGGTATATGGCTTCAACTGACATATCAACCTCTGGTAGAAAGATCACATGATTGCGAGCAGAGGGTTGATAGTTGACAGCAGAATGTTGCTTAATGAGGCGCATGACCCATGGAGCATAGAATTTCAGTCCGCAAAGGTCAGATCCAGATGCAACCAGTTGCCTGATGAAGAAATCTTGCGCATTCAAGCTGATGCCATTGAGGATGTAAAAGACCAATGTCTTCATGGCTCCTTCAAGTTTTGCAGCTGATGAATGTCCTTTGATAGGCCATAGAGTCCACCTGATGATGTGATATATGGTGTGCGGCAGATACTCAAGGTCATCAACAAAGAACTCCTTTGGGTATTCAGTGTCATGAGGCAATGGCTTCATCATGCTCAACATCTGGCTCATGTTGGGTTCAGGCTTATGGAAGATGCTCTCCAGTGCATTGCGGTGGTTTTGACAACCAGGTTCATATAGCTCTCCGGGAGTGGATAGGCCTGTAAGCTCAATGATGTTAAGAGCTTTGGCTTCATGATGAACATTTCCTGTCATCCACTCGAGAACCCATGTCTTTGTATCTCTGTTATAGCCGCGAATGTGGAGGGTAGCATAGAATTGAAGCAATAGCTCTTCATTCCAATGTTCTTTGTCTGTCTCAAAGCTGAGCAGACCAGCATCACGAAAGCAGTCAAGTGCTTCTTCTAAGCATGGCAGTCCAGCAATGGCTTCAGTGTCGAGGCGCATATGAGGGAAAATGCACCCTTGATCATACAGAACACAGGAGTAATAGCTTCGTTGCTGATGACTCCAGAAACGATCTGATGATATTCTTGGCCTTGTGTAGGGGTTCTTTGAGCTGTCAAAGAATGTGTTGTGGCTTTTGAAGCCATTTGCATTGAAGGACCCGACAGATGTAGCAGTACCTGGAAACCTTGGCAGTCTTGGCTTTGGCTTCTGGACCTGAGGCCTGTGCTCAATGTGATAGTCAAACTGAGGACCAGAGACAGTAGGCGGAGGGACCAGAACATGCCATCTTACTGTGATTAGCTCGCCATGGTTGTATGCTTGCTCAATTGTATGGCGGAATAGGAGTAGTGGCAGCAACAGTGGCTTCGGGCTGCACAACAGAAGCTTCAGGAGCATTTTCAGCATTGACTTCTGGTAAAGTGCTTGGGACAGACTCCACATTAGCTTCAGCCATGACTATGTCATCGGCTTCATTGGTGTTGGTGGTGGCAGCCTCAAGGTTTTCAACCTCCACTTGATGAGCTGGAGGGTCAGGCACAAACACGTTCACTTCATGAACAGCTTCTTCAGGAATGGGGGGAGTAGGGACACGTTCTTCTTGAAGTTCGTCATCGGCTGATGCAGCCGGATTGTCTTCAGCAGCTAGGGCTTCAGACACGGAGACATTCATAGTTGGAGTGGCTTCTGAAAATACTTGACATGCAACAGGTTGATGGTGCACTTCTCCTTCTGGAACGCTCGGAAGAGGGACTTGAGGCCTTGTTCCTTTGCGAAGCCTTTGTAGGACAGGCGACGCCTTGGGAGATGGAGTAGGCAGGCCCTCATCCTCTTCAACTTGCACGGATGGTGTGACTTGTTGTCGTTGGGGAGTACTGGGGAAGTCTTGTTGTTGCGGGCGATCAGCCCATGAAGCATCCTGAGCAATTGGCGTCAGAGGACGACCAATGCTGATGATTTCGCTGTTCGTAAGAACAGGCGATGATACCACATTGTATTCAATTTGAGGAAGAACTTCATCATCTTCAACATTGTCATGGTGACCAATGTCTTCAGCAGTGATGGGATCAACTGCTGGAATCTC
This sequence comes from Triticum dicoccoides, assembly GCF_002162155.2. Classification (NCBI taxonomy): domain Eukaryota; kingdom Viridiplantae; phylum Streptophyta; class Magnoliopsida; order Poales; family Poaceae; genus Triticum; species Triticum dicoccoides. The sequence continues at coordinate 89,906,587 of NC_041393.1, read as the reverse complement.
TTCAGCTTCAGGAGCCTCTGTGGAAGCAGGCTCATGAACAGTCATTCGTAGTTCTTGGGTTGCAGATGCAGGACGAACCACTGAGATGGGTTCAACAACAAGGGGCTCTGTGGGAGCAGCCCGATTTTTCTTGGTCTTGTGCTTCTTCTTGGAGGGAGCAGCATTAGAGGCTTCTGAGGTTTTCCTTTTTCTGGCTTCAGCCTCTGCAGCCCTCGTCTTCTTCTGTTCTGAAGCGGTTGATGTGACTTTTGGCTTCGAGCCAGTCATGCTGCTTGGGAAGACAATGCGAGGTTCATCTTGCCTTGAAGGTGCAGATTGGACAGTCGATTTCTTCTTCTTTGCAGTCATCCTGGGGTCGATGCCAGGACGACCAAGAGCCTTGCGCTTCTCAGCCTCATTGTAGGCAAGCACACACTTGTCAGCCAGATTTTTCATGCGCTCTCTGGAGCCTCGAGCTTCTTCACGCTTCTTGTGAAAGGCTTCTTTGAGCTCGTGCAGCATGATCTTGAAGTTCTTGACTTCTTGCATGCTGAGCTTGGCCACATGCTTCTTGAACTGAGCCTTTTCATAGTCAATCTTGTGCTTCAGTTCGACGATGCGCTGAGCAATAGCTAGCTCAGAAGCAATGGCGCCATTGAAGGCGACGTTGAGGCCAATTGGAAGTTGCAAGTCATCAAAGCTGAGATTTGGTGTGTCAAACCACTCATCAATGAAGTTATGGATGATTGCCACGTCAAAGAGAGGAAAGTTGTTGAAGATCTCAGCGTCTTCCTTGCTCTTGATCAGTTGCTCAAGAGCATCATCTGCAAGATCGTCATCGCTGGACAGATCAATGTGCTCTTCACGTAGAATAGAAGCAGGAGTCAATGTCTGATCAGTACTCTTGATGATTTTGTTTTTCTTCTCCGTCTTCTTGGAGATGCGTGAAAGATCTTCAGACTGCACACTGTCTTCAGGAGGTGCAGTGGCCAGTGGCTTCACACGAGAAGCTTTTGGAGGTGCAGCTGATGTTGAAGCCTTAATTTTCTTTGGCTTCTGCGGCCTTGGAGGAGGAGCTGGGGCTTCATCAGAATCAGCATCATTATCAGAATGATCAACTTTGGCACCTTGCACCAAGATGTAAGAGATGAGGCAATCAAGGTTTGAAAAGGGGCCAATTCTATTTTCTTCCGCTTCACGTGGGCCATCATCACGGGGAGCAGAGGGACCAGGGTTGAAGTCTAATCCCCATGACTTCTTGTTCTCCTTTGCCGATGCCTTTGCATACTGGAAGTTGCACTTGAAGAGATTATCGTCATGACACCAGAGCAATGATGATGGATCGGCATTCTCAGGCTATGGTCCACGGACCATACAAGGATAAAATTCTTGTGCAATGGCTTCAGCTTTGTTCTTGGGGGGAAGGCCTCGATAGAGAATATCACCCCAAGGACTCTTGATAGCATTCTTCTCAGCGTACTCCTGGGTCACGAACTTGTATTTGAACCATTGTTCAGCCCAATAGCGTCGAATCCATTGGATTCGAGTCTTGCGCTGATTATAATCCTCTTCAGGATCTGTTTTGTAGATTTCTGCAAGATCATCAGGCAGATCCTTTGATGTTCCCCCTCGACGCTGTCTGCCACCCTTCCTTACAGATTTCTCCATAGCCATGAACTTCAAACTGAATGGTTTCAATATGTTCAAAGGCTTCAAAGGCTTTCGCTTGCTGGTCAGACAGGAACTGGCTTCGGTAGATTCAGTGTGTTGCTGTAAGAATTCTGCAAACGAATGCAGACTATGAGAACCTAGGGATTCTCCCACAGACATGTACCTGTGACAGCATTAGAGATGCGAGGGAAGGGGAAGAGGTCATATGCATTCTCAGAAGATTTTGAAGATAAATCAGTTTGAAGACATTGACCTCATGTTGCAAAGACATTCACTTATATGTTGAGAGTCGGTTCCAGATTTGTATGAATCCGTGAATAAGTACAAGTGAGGAATCTAACTAGATATGAAGCTTAAGTGAATATTCTAGGCAGTATGAGATGCAGATAGAGTAGATCTAATTTTGTATAGACAGAAAACAATTTTGGTAAATTGGATGAATCATTGAGGATCAAAAAGATGGTAAAAATAGAGTTATATTTACCACACGATGAACTGCTAGATGGGATGAATAGGAGACCGAGCAGTTCAATCCACCGTGCCCTAACTTGGCGACGGAGGACACCTACGGCGGCGACGGAGAGGACGATGCCCGCGGCCGGCGTGAGGACGGCGTCGGAGAAGTTGCGGCAGCTAAGCGCTTCGTCGCCGGCGTCGTCGAGAGCTTGCGGTGGCGCTAGGGTTTTGACGAGGTGGAGAGGTGGAAGAAGGTTTTCTTGACCGCAGAGGGCACGTATTTATAAGAAGGTGTACGGCACAGCGCAATTACGCAGGTGCCCTTGCCTGTTCACATCTGAGGAACACGTGGCAAGCATGCAACATACTCAGAGTTGTCCCACGTTCCCACGCCCGCCAAGTTTGTCGGATGGTCGTTCCGGCTTCTCCAAATTTCAGTCAATAAGGATGAATCATTTAACAGACTTAATGTTTGTCTCTGTGTCTTCTGCTAACAAGGATGCAGAGAAGACATTCGACAGTTTCAATAGAATGCATATGATTTGGATAGATAGAGTTTGAGATAGTAAGCATAGAGAGATTAGGGTCCGATCACATTCACTTAGTTCAAAAGATTCAACAATGAAGACATAGCTATAAGTGAATGCTGTAGAGGACAG
>NC_041393.1:89882314-89903026 GCF_002162155.2 Triticum dicoccoides | reverse complement strand
TGAAGTAAATCATGAAGATAAGTTGAAAGTTGAAGACAAATCAATATGCGAAGATATTCAACAATAATGCCATGAGTGAAACACTTCAAACCAAGAAATTTGGTGGTGGCATTACCCACCGTATAGGAAGTATTAGACCCAGACACGGCGCACAATTATCGTGGCGCTCCGAAGTCAAATTCCATGTTAATGTATTCACACTCAAAATGTAAGTCTTCATTGATTGAAGATATACTTTACTTCGTGTGTTGCACATCTAAGTCATCAACATGCATAAGTATTAGGATGTGTGCTTGATCACAGGACATTTGAGGATTCTAAGATATTTAGCTCACACCGTAACTGGCAAAACCTTTTCTCATCCAGGGGCTTTGTGAAGATATCTGCCAGTTGCTGTTCAGTGTTGACGTGAATGATGTCAATATCTTTCTTCATGACATGATCTCTGAGAAAGTGATGACGAATTTCAATGTGCTTTGTCTTCGAGTGCTGAACTGGATTGTTGGCAATCGTGATGGCGCTTTCGTTATCGCAGAAGATATGTACTTGTTTCAGATTGACGCCATAGTCCTTGAGAGTTTGCTTCATCCATGGAAGCTGAGCACAACAAGATCCAGCAGCAATGTATTCAGATTCAGCAGTTGAGAGTGATACACAATTTTGCTTCTTTGAAGACCAACAGACAAGTGATCATCCCAGAAAGTGACATGTTCCTGATGTAGATTTGCGATCCACCTTGTCACCAGCATAATCAGCATCCGAGAATCCAACCAGATCAAATCTTGAGCCCTTTGGATACCATAATCCGAGTGTTGGGGTGTAAGCCAAATATCGAAGAATTCGCTTCATAGCTAAGTGATGCGATTCCATTGGTGCCGCTTGGAATCGAGCACACATGCAAACACTAAGCATAATATCTAGCTTAGATGCACATAGGTAAAGTAAAGAACCAATCATGGAGCGATATACCTTTTGATCAAACTCTTTACCATTGTCGTCGGGACCAAGATGATGTTTGGCTGGCATTGGCGTCGTGTAACCTTTGCAATCTTGCATTCCGAACTTCTTCAGACAGTCTTTGAGATATTTTTCTTGAGATATAAAGATGCCATTTCTTTGCTGACGAATTTGAAGACCAAGGAAGAACTTTAGCTCACCCATCATGGACATCTGATATTGCTCTTGCATCATGTATCCAAACTCATCACTATACTTCTGGTTGGTGCAGCCGAAGATTATGTCATCCACATATATTTGGCATACAAACAGTTCACCATCATATGTCTTCGTGAAGAGTGTGGAATCTAAGGATCCTGGTTTGAAGCCTTTGCTCTTCAGGAAGTCTTTGATTGTATCATACCAAGCGCGAGGAGCTTGTTTGAGGCCATACAGTGCTTTGTTTAGTTTGTACACCATATCAGGATGTTTTGGATCTTCAAAACCAGGTGGTTGAGCAACATACACTTCTTCTTCAATCTTGCCATTGAGGAAAGCACTCTTCACATCCATTTGATATAGCAAGATGTTGTGGTGATTAGCATAGGCTAGCAGTATGCGAATAGCTTCAAGCCTAGCCACCGGAGCAAATGTTTCATCGAAGTCGATTCCTTCAACTTGAGTATATCCTTGAGCCACTAGACGTGCTTTGTTTCTGACGACTTGACCATGCTCATCTTGCTTGTTCCGATATATCCATTTAGTGCCAATAATGTTATGTTTGTGAGCGTCAGTGCGCTTGACAAGTTCCCAAACATTATTAAGCTTGAACTATTGAAGTTCTTCTTGCATGGCTTGAATCCATTCAGGTTCCATAAAGGCTTCAGCAACTTTCTTGGGTTCAGATATTGATACAAATGAAAAATTCCCACAGAAATTTGCTAACTGTGTTGCTCTTGAGCGAGTAAGTGGACCAGGTGCATTGATGCTATCAATTATCTTCTCAATTTGTACTTCATTTGCAACACGAGGATGAACTGGACGAAGCCCTTGCTCATGTTGATCATTATCATCATTGGAAGGATTGTCTTCGGTCTGAGCATTGTCTTCAGGTTGCTTTGGTGCAGAAATGATAAGTTCCTCTTCAGGTTGTGCTTCAGAGGGCATGATTTCACCAGTTCCCATCAACTTGATAGATTCGCTAGAAGGAGCTTCATCTAATGTGCTTGGCAGGAGCTCTCGTTGTGAACCATTGGTTTCATCAAATCGCACGTCCACAGTTTCAATGTTTTTGTAGTGAAAGAGGTTGAAGACTCTATAAGAGTGCGAATCTTTCCATAACCGAGCATGAAGCCTTCGTGAGCTTTGGGTTCAAATTTTGACTTGTGATGGGGATCCTTGATCCAGCACCTAGCACCAAAGACTCTGAAGTAGCTGACATTTGGCTTCTTGCCAGTAAGGAGCTCATATGATGTTTTGCCCAGAAGCTTGTGGATGTAAACACGGTTGATGATGTGACATGCTGTATCAATAGCTTCGGGACAGAACTTTCTTGGTGTCTTGTATTCGTCGAGCATTGTTCGAGCCATCTCAATGAGGGTTCTGTTCTTGCACTCTACAATGCCATTTTGCTGAGGTGTGTATGGAGCAGAAAACTCATGAGTGATTCCCATTGTATCCAGATAGAGATCAAGCCCGGTGCTCTTGAATTCGGTGCCGTTATCACTTCTGATATGCTTGATCTTGACGCCATAGTTGTTCATTGCTCGATTGGTGAATCGTCTGAAGACATCTTGTACTTCAGTCTTGTAGAGAATTATGTGCACCCATGTATATCTTGAGTAGTCATCAACAATGACGAAGCCATAGAGACACGCTATTGTTGTGAGGGTAGATTAGTGAGTAGGGCCAAATAAGTCCATATGCAACAACTCGAAGGGTTGAGATGTCGTCATGATTGTCTTCGAGGGGTGCTTGGCCCTGGTCATCTTTCCAGCTTCACAGGCACCACACAAATGATCTTTCTTGAACTTGACACCTTCGATGCCTATGACATGCATCTTCTTGACGAGAGTGTGTAAGTTCCTCATGCCATCATGCCCCAGCCTTCGATGCCAGAGCCAGCATTCTGAAGCTTTTGCAAGAAGACATACGGCAAGCTGTGGACCTGCTGAGAAATCTACCATGTATAGATCACCTTTCCTATACCCTTCAAAGACTAGAGACTTGTCAGATTCCATTAGTACAAGGCAACACTATTTTCCGAATATCACAATCATGTTTAAGTCGCAAAGCATTGAGACAGACATTAAGTTGAATCCAAGGGATTCAACAAGCATCAGTTTATCCATGTGTTGATCCTTTGAGATTGCAACTCTACCTAGACCCAATACCTTGCCTTTACCAGTGTCAGCAAATGTGATTTGACTCTTGTTGGATGGACGTAAGGTTTAGTCCACGAGAAGACTTCGATCACCAGTCATATGATTAGTGCATCCGCTGTCCATAATCCATTTTGAAGCACGAGGTGTCATACCCTTGGCACCGCGTGCCATGAAGCAGTAGGTGGGAGCAGGATCGTCCTTGTCATCATCAGCTTTGGTGTGGGAGTCATTGTCTTCAGTGTTGAAGATGGACTTGGCAACGTAGGATGTGGCTAGAGCCATACTTGCAACGCCAGAGTCGGACTCAGCTTCATATTCCACCTCCGCCTCCTCAGAAGCAGACTCCTCCTCTGGATCCATTTCATTGCCAACAAAAGCACGAGCCTTGCCAGATGAGCTCTTCTTATGATATGAAGACTTTGATGAGGACTTGGAAGAAGACTTTGAAAATTTCTTCTTCTTCTTGTCATCAGAGTCATATTCCTTGCTCTTCTTCTTCTTCTTCTCGTTGTCCCACTGAGGACACTCAGAGATGTAGTGCCCAGGCTTCTTACACTTGTGGCATGTTCTCTTCTTGTTGTCTTGAGTGGAAGCTTCGTCATTTATTGAATTGGATCGTGAAGACTTTCTGAAGCCCTTCTTCTTGGTGAATTTCTGGAACTTCTTCACAAGCATAGCAAGTTCCCTTCCAATGTCTTCAGGATCATCAGAACCGCAGTCAGATTCTTCTTCTTCAGATGAGGAAACAACTTTTGCCTTCAAAGCACGAGTTCAGCCATAGTTGGGGCCATAGATATCTCTTTTCTCAGAAAGCTGGAACTCATGTGTGTTGAGCCTCTCAAGTATATCAGACGGATCGAGAGTCTTGAAGTCAGGACGTTCTTGTATCATGAGGGCAAGGGTGTCAGAGGAGCTATCAAGATATCTCAGCAGCGTCTTGACGATTTCATGCTTGGTGATCTCAGTGGCGCCGAGAGCCTGAAGCTCATTTGTGATGTCGGTGAGGCGATCAAACGTGAGCTGGACATTTTCATTGTCGTTTCTCTATAAGCGGTTGAAGAGGTTACGAAGAACACTGATCATTTGATCTCTCTGAGTTGAGACGCCTTTGTTGACCTTGGACAGCCAGCCCCGGACTAGATTTGACGTTTCCAGAGCACTCACACGACCATACTGTCTGAGGGAGTCCCGGACTAGGGGGTGTCCGGATAGCCGGACTATCATCATCGGCCGGACTCCAAGACTATGAAGATATAAGATTGAAGACTTCGTCCCGTGTCCGGATGGGACTTTCCTTGGCGTGGAAGGCAAGCTTGGCGATACGGATATGTAGATCTCCCACCATTGTAACCGACTCTGTGTAACCCTAGCCCTCTCCGGTGTCTATATAAACCGGATGGCTTTAGTCCGTAGGACGAACAACAATCATACCATACGCTAGCTTCTAGGGTTTAGCCTCCTTGATCTCGTGGTAGATCTACTCTTGTAACACACATCATCAATATTAATCAAGCAGGACGTAGGGTTTTACCTCCATCAAGAGGGCCCGAACCTGGGTAAAACATTGTGTCCCTCGTCTCCTGTTACCATCCACATAGACGCACAGTTCGGGACCCCCTACCCGAGATCCGCCGGTTTTGACACCGACATTGGTGCTTTCATTGAGAGTTCCTCTGTGCCGTCGCGATCAGGAAGGATGCCTTTTCCCATCTTTAAAGACGGCACCGTCGTCAAGGGGGCTTTGGCCGCCGGCCAAACTATCCGGCTAGGTGGTTTTCTTATGACCGCCTGTTCGGCCACTGCTCCGACGGTGACCTCTCAGGTCATCAAAAGCGATCTTCACGTCAGCTCAGAATTCGCTGAGCAGTTAGATCTGATTGAGCTCTCCTCTGTAAACGAGCTCTTGGATCGCATCGCCACCCTGGGAGTCGCTACAGACTACGATCAGATTGGGCTTAAAACTGATCTGAGAGAAATTAACTCTCCCCAGGCTACCCACCGCATGGTTGTGGTAGAGGAACAATGCGGCAACTCTTCTTCTATGTTAAAAACCAACTATGTCCGGATTCCTGATCCCTCCATGCCGGATTCCCACGGAGGGATGGACGCCAATCAAGTACTAAACTTAGAGTCAGGCATCGGACTAGATTCGTTGGAAAGCATCCAACAAACCAAGCCTCCAAATACGGAAGCTTCTTGACCTTTGAGCCTCAGATCTGGCGGGGTTCCGAACTAAATACCGCCCGCCCACCCAAACATAAGCGATCTATCTCAAATACAGCAAGAGCCCGATGAAACAGTACATCATTACTAGGCCAGATTCCTCCTGGTTATAAACAGGATAAAGGACTGCCGTGAAGAAAGCGCGATTTCAATTTTCTGCAACAATTGCACGGACAAGGGAATCATAAACGCCATCAGTCGTCGCGAAGTTACACGCTTCGCCGACCTAGCGATCATTGTACAAAAATACTGTGCGATGAAGAGTGCCTGGAAAACCGAAACTAGGTTTTGGGACAATCCGGCCCTGAATACAACCCAAGTCCGAAATAAAAGAGTGTGTCATACTCAAGCACCTGGGTTAAAAACCAAAAAGCAAAAACCCCCTAAAGGGTATGGAACCGTACTGGAGGGATGGTTCAACGGACCCTGCAAAATCCACAGTACGGAGGGCGCCACTCCAACACATAGCCTTCGAGCATGTTGGATACTAAGGCAGGTGGCCAAAAGTGGCGAAGGCTTTTTAGCCCCGGGCAACTAGCCCAGCAGCACCAGTACGGTATTAACAGTCTTTGAGACTTTCGCATCAAATAATATGCAGAAACGAACAATCCGTAGCCTCGCCGAAGTCTACCAAGTAGCAACAACAAATCCATGGAGCGACACGGCTATCACCTTCAATGCCAGCGACGAACCTGAATTCCGAACAGCTAGAGCACCAGCCGCATTGGTCCTCAGTCCGATAGTGGACGGCGTTCGTCTTACCATGGTACTCATGGATGGCGGCAGCGGATTAAACCTCATCTACAAAGAAACCCTTCAAAAAATGGAAATTGACTGGAGCCGCATTGAGCGAAGCAGCACAACCTTCAGGGGAATAATCCCTAGTCGGGAATTACGCTGCACAGGAAAAATCACGCTAGATGTAGTGTTCGGCTCACCGGACAACTACATGTCCGAAGAGGTCACATTCCCAGTGGCCCCATTCGGCAGCGGATATCACGCCTTGTTAGGGCGAGAAGCATTCACAATCTTCCAAGCTATACCCCATTACGGGTACATGAAGCTCAAAATGCCCGGACCCAATGGAATAATCACTCTTGCCAGTGATCCGGATACAGCACTCCGCGCTGAAAATAAGACAGCTGCACTAGCCCTAGAGGCATTGTCCGAAGCCTTAGTGGCAGAGGAACTAACTGCGCTGCGCTCCGCGGTGGATAGGGACGATGTGATACTCGATAAGAGGTCCAAATCCACCTCCTTTAAACAAGCAGACAAAATAGTCAAATTCCAGGTCCATCCAACGGACCCCACAAAGATGGCATCCATTGGGGCACAATTAAATCCTGATGTAGAAGCCGCACTACGAGAATTCCTTAGGGAAAATTGGGACATTTTTGCCTGGCACCCTTCAGACATGCCAGGAATCCCACGCAGGCTGGCAGAGCACAGCCTAAATATCCTAAAAGGATTCAAGCCAGTCAAACAGGCTCTTCGGCGATTTTCCGAACCCAAAAGACAGGCAATGGGAGAGGAGCTAGCCAAACTCTTAGAAGCTGGATTCATCAGAGATATCAAACATCCGGACTGGCTAGCCAACCTGGTAATGGTACCAAAAAAGGACAAATCCTGGCGCCTTTGCGTCGATTTCAAAGACCTTAACAAGGCCTGTCCAAAGGACCCCTTCCCTCTCCCTTGCATTGACCAAATCATCGATGCTACCGCAGGGCACGATTCTTGTGCTTCCTCGACGCATACTCCGGATACCATCAAATCAAGATGGAGGAATAAGACCAGGACGCAACAACATTTATTACTCCATATGGACCATTCTGCTTCAACACAATGCCCTTCGGACTCAAAAACGCCGGCGCAACATATCAGCGCATGATTCAGACATGTCTGGCCACCCAGATAGGCAAAACAGTCGAGACATATGTAGACGATGTGGTCGTCAAGACCAAACACGTCGAAACTCTAGTAGACGACTTGAGGGTGACATTCGACAACCTCCGAGCATATGACATTAAGCTCAACCCGGAAAAATGTGTTTTCGGCGTACCAACCGGAAAGTTCTTGGGCTTCATTGTATCCAGTAGAGGAATTGAAGCAAACACAACCAAGATCCGAGCTCTGTCACAATTGGATATCCCAAAAGACCTCAAGCAAATACAAAAGCTAACCGGATGCGTGGCGGCTCTAAGCCGCTTCATCTCCCATTTGGGAGAAAAGGCACTGCCCCTTTATCGCCTCCTCCGGCGCACTGAACATTTCGAATGGACGGATGCTGCCACGGCCGGACTCAAAGAAATCAAAGCCGTATTGGCAACAAATCCGGTCCTGGCCGCGCCCAACCTGGGCGAACCAATGCTATTATATATCACAGCAACACATCAAGTTGTCAGCGCGGTACTCATCGTCGAACGAGAAACAGAAGGGCACAAATTCCCTCTTCAAAAACTAGTGTACTACGTATCCACTGTCTTGACTCCATGCAAGTCCCGGTACCCATTATCAAAAGATAGCGTATGCGGTGTTCATGGCATCCCGGAAGCTGCGACACTACTTTCAAGAGTGTTCCATAATGGTGGCCTCTGAAGTACCTCTCAACGATATTATAAACAATCGCGACGCGACGGGCAGGATTGCAAAATGGGCCATCGAGCTCTTACCATTTGACATAACCTACAAACCACGGCGAGCTATAAAGTCGCAAGTCCTGGCTGACTTCGTCGCCGAATGGACCGAAGCCGAACTCCCTAAAGAGTACGATGCATACTCCAATTGGATCATGCATTTCGACGGCTCCAAAATGTTGGCGGGCTTGGGGGCTGGCATCGTCCTGACGTCCCCAACTGGAGACACAGTCCAATACGTACTTCAAATAATGTACATGGACTCCAACAATGCAGCCGAATACGAGGCCCTTCTACATGGCCTCCGGATGGCAATCTCCATGGGTATTCAACGCCTAGAGGTGCGCGGGGATTCGAACCTCGCAATATCCCAAATAAATGGAGACTTCGACGCCAAGGATCCGAAAATGGAAACCTACCATAACGCTGTGCTAAAAATGTCAGCCCGGTTCGAGGGACTCGAATTCCACCACGTAGCCCGGGATAATAACCAGACAGCAGACATGCTGGCACGTATTGGCGCAAAACGCGACGCCGTCCCTCCAAACATCTTCCTGGAACGGCTCTTTAAGCCATCCGTATTATGGGAAGGGGAGTCTGGAAATAACAACCCGGAACCAATTGCACCACCCGACACAGAACATTCTGACACAATCGGTGGCTCAGCCAATGATATAACACCTTCAGCCCACGAAATAATGGCAGTAATTGCCTAGTGGATGGAACCATTCCTAGCCTACCTAATTAGGCAGGAACTTCCCGAAGACCAAAATGAGGCCCGCTGCATAGTTCGGCGCTCTAAAGCCTACAAGGTCCATGAGGGAGAACTTTATAAGAAAAGCACAACCAGAGTCCTTCAAAGGTGTATCTCCGAAGAGGAAGGGCGAAATCTCCTGGCTGAAATTCACGCCGGACTCGGTGGGCACCACGCGGCAGCCCGGACACTTGTAGGCAAGGCCTTCCGTACAGGATTTTATTGGCCGATTGCCCGGGCAGATGCTCAGGACTTAGTCCAACGATGCGTTGGTTGCCAGCTCTTTGCTAATCAGAGCCACATGCCACCCACCACCCTCAAAACTATACCCATCACTTGGCCGTTCGCGGTCTGGGGGCTTGACATGGTTGGACCCCTTAAAGGGGGAACCCACAAGCACAAATACTTATTGGTCATGGTGGACAAATTCACCAAATGGATAGAGGCCAAGCCGGTTAAAACGGCAGAATCCGGACCTGTTATAGACTTCATATCCGGGGTAGTACACCGTTTTGCCGTCCCTCACAGCATCATCACTGATAACGGCACGAATTTCACGACCGACGAGGTTAAACTCTGGTGCAAAAACATGGGCATCAAGCTCGACTACGCTTCGGTCTACCACCCTCAAACTAACGGTCAAGTGGAACGAGCAAATGGTCTAATCATGAGCGGCATCAAACCCAGATTAGTGCGGTACCTCACGGAATCGAACACGCACTAGGTAGAGGAGCTCAACTCCGTACTCTAGGGGCTGCGGACCACGCCAAACCGCACAACTGGATTCACACCATTTTTTATGGTATACAGCGCTGAGGCAGTTTTGCCCTGCGACATAATTCATGACTCACCTCGCGTGCGCATGTACGAGGAAAGAGAAGCCGAGCTAGATCGGCAGGACAGTTTGGACGCTTTAGAGGAGGAGCGCGACGTGGCAAAATCCCGTTCCGCATTCTATCAACAGCAGGCTCGAAGATATCAAAGCAGAGAAGTATGAGCCAAAACTTACAACGTTGGCGAGCTAGTTCTACGCCTGCCGGACAAGAAAAAGGACAAACTTAAGCCCAAATGGGAAGGTCCCTTTATCATTGACCAAGTCCTTACTGGCGGGGCATACCGTCTACGCAACGCATCTGACAACCGACTCGAGTCAAACCCATGGAACGCGGCCCGTCTCCGAAGATTTTACGCCTAGCGCTGGAATCAGGGTTCGTCTCCTTCCTCCGTCCACCTTTCATATTTTTTCGCTGTCCTTGGTTTCCCTCCTTTCTCCTCCCCTTTCTTCAGCACAAACCTCTTGAGGGCTGATCTGCGCTCTGTTCGCATTCACTCGATGTGCTACTCGCACTCGTTATACCTGGGGGCTTCTTTAATAGAAGCTTATTTATATGGGCTTCATGCCCACCACATGTGTCACACTTCCGCATGTACCTTTTGATCACCATTATATGCATCGATATGACTTAAGTTTTGGCCAAGCTAGGTTGCCTGGCTCCTGTGCTTACCCCTACGTTCCCGATTGTTTGGCTAGGAGGTAAAGGGAGCACCTCTGTGATTGTTACTGCCGGGTCAGCCGGATGTGTACCTCAGACTGGGTGAAGCCGAAGGCTAGCGTTCTTAAGGGAATATTCGGTCGGTGACCTGAAAGATGATTTATTACTTACTTATTATCTGCCCCCAGATGCTTTCTCTGCTTTTTTTGCAGTCCAGACATGCACTTCAGGGCATGCCTCCCAGGGAAAGGAACCCTTAACGGAGCTATTCTCCCTGGAAGATGTTTCTTACTAACCATGTAATATAACATAGCTAGTTGGGCACTTGTCTGATAAAGCAATTATGACCCCTACGCCTTGTCTCCATGCATGCCCCGGTTCTTTTATAACCGTCAGGGTATTCGGACACACTCCGGACTCTTGGGTCCCGAGGTTGAAGCGAAAAGGTCCGCAAAGGCAAACGATCTACAATCCGGCTAGAAGGCATTTTACATGTCATTTTTAATTTACATCGTCAAACTGACTGATTGTACTCCTCTTCAATCCCATCTAACAGGCTGCCTAATTTACAGTCCCGTTGGGAATATTTCGCGGCCAACTCTACTTGGCCGTACACTAGGCTCACAGGGATCTCCTTCCCATCAGGCCCCGCAGGTCCGACCTCGGCCATGTGGTTGGGGTCAGCCTTCGGGTACCGCATCTTCACCATGGCCCAGGCCTCCCTGGCGCCTTGACGGCAGGCTGATATCTTCCACAGACGGAGCCGCCGCCGTACTCCCTGAAGCTTCTCAGTAAGCCCTCCAAGACCCTCGAGTAGGGAGACGGAAGGCCATAAGGTCTGAACGACGCTGCTCATCGCCTGCCAAACACGTTCGTGCAGTTGCAGCAGCTCGGGAAGAGGGTCTCCCGTGGAACCAGGCATCTCCTGCACCGGACGACCCATGAGCACACCTACAGACATATTTTTGTCAATCGACTTCCTCGCCGAACTCTTCTTTTCAAAAGAGTTTGCTTAAACACTTACTATAAATGCCGCGACGAAGCCGCCGATTCTCCTTTACGGAGTTCGACAGCTGGACCCGAACATCTTTTAGTTCTTCGCCCAGCTAGGTGTTGGCATCTTGGAGTTTGTTCCTCTCCTGCTGCACCCTCATAAGCACCCTCTCACCGGCCTTCCCTGGCGCAGCAGCTGTTGCTTGTCCGGATCTAGTCCGGCACCCTCTGCAATACTATTGTCAGACTATACACACACGCCGCACTTCATCAACTACTTCTCTTGACAAAATATGAATTACCAGAGGGGGTCTCCATGGCTCCCCCGGCAGCGGCTAGTGCGGCCTCAAGTTGGGCCTTGCACTCTTGAAGCTCCTGAGACAGGTGGGTATTCTTCTCAGTAAGATCCTGCATAACTAATGATCCTTAAATTAGTTAGTTTAACTATTTTAAGTCTCGGGGGCTACTGGCATATATAGCCATTAAAATTCCTTACCTGTATGTCCTTTACATACTGCTCCGTGGCTTTGGTTAAACCATCTTGAGCAGCACGGAGGTGCGCGTCTCCCGAATTAAAGGCATTTAACGCCTCAGGGGAGAAACACACGTCACGAAGAACTGTCTGATGGCGCCAATGATTCATGGCGCTTTCCACCTCAGATCTGGTGGCGGACAACCTGTCGGCGTCCGGCTCGCGCCTTGCACTCGCTTCCCCTTCCGGACCAAGCATTGGAGCTTGGCTGGCGGAGGCTTGGTGGGCACCCTCTCCGGACTCAGTCCGGCGAGCGCTTTTCCTCCTGGAAGAATCACGAGCATTAATATGCCTCCTAGGAGTCTTTCCCTTAAAGGACAAGGGTGCCCCGTACCTTTGCGGCGACGTTTCGATTCACGCCGCACTCCTCTTCCGCCTGCTAGGCCGCACTGATCTCGGTTGGTCAGCCGCCGCGGGCTCGGCTCCCTACTGTGAAGGCACCTCCTACCAAGCACAATTGGTGCACGGTGGTCAGAAATAAGCATTACAAAAGTAACGGTGTCAGGACTTCGGTCGTACTCACCTGGGAAGCCGGACACAAACCAGGGTAGTCGGCCGTAATGGCGACTAAAGCATTATCTATGCTGAGCTGGTGCAACACCCCGTCAATCAAATCCACCTTAATGTCCGGATCCTCTTCGGATGCCGGATCAAGGGATCTTCCCGGATCCTCGGGTTGTGGAGTCGGGCTCTTTATGCCCTCCACATCCCGGCGCAGTTCCTGCGCCAAAACAATAAGGTAAGACACTTATCTATGAAAGCGCGGATCAGATATTTACGCATCCGCTTACCCAGCTTCGAGGGTTATTCATGGAGAATCCATTCAATGGACTCGTGCGGAGGAAGTCCTCCTCCTCCCCCTTGTACAAGCCGGACAGGATCTTCACCAGATTGGCGGCCGATCCCGGTCCCGTGCGGCCATGACGGGTGGCGTCATTCTCCCCGTTAAAATCCCACATGGGGTGGCCCCTATATTGAAGCGGCTGCACCCCTCGCTTAATGCATGTGGCCGTGACTCCAATCATGGTTAGTCCGGAATGGGCTAGTAGCCGTTTCCGGCCCATCAGATAGTGGACGCTCCTATCCTCCTCCCGTTGAGGGCCCCGCGGGCGCCAACTCAGGCGTTTCTTCAGAGGAGCGTTGCTAAACTCCAGGAGGCCGATCCGAACTGGATCCGGCAGCGGGGCGTCTTCCATATAGAACCACTCCGAGGGCCAGTCTTCGTAGGCCTTCTTCGGAGTTCCAGATAGATATCCGGTCCCGGTGATGCGCCATATTTCGGCTCCACCCACTTGATATATCGACCCCTTGTGAGAACGGGGTACGAGGCAAAACAGCCTCTTCCACATCACAAAGTGGGGCTCGATGCCCAAGAACAGCTCGCAAAGAGCTACAAAGCCCGCGATGTGCAAAATAGAGGTAGGCGTGAGGTGGTGAAGTTGGAGTCCATAGAACTCCAGGAGCCCCCGGAGAAACGGATGTATAGGAAATCCGAGCCCCCTTATCAAATAGGGGACGAAGCATACCCGCTCTCCTTTGGAGGGATTGGGGACGCTCTCCGCCTGCTTCCCGCCCTTGTAGGTGGCAGTCCGGCTCGAACTGGAACCATAAAGGCCGGGGGAAGATATCCCTCTGTTTGGAGCGCCACTAACTCGCTATGCGGGACTGAGCATCTCCTCCAATCTCCTGGCTTAGGTCTGGGAGCACGAGAAGAGGAACCGCGTCGATTGTCCATGTTGGAATGGATTTTTTGTCAGATGCGCCTCGATGAGTACTTGCGGAAGGAGAAAGGTGTGATTTGGATCTGGATCCACGCCTCTCTTATAGGCAGCTTATCCACGCAGCTAGGGGGAAAACGTAAGAATACCCTGGCTTTTCGCATTCGTACGACACATGGAAGAAGGCCATTATTGAACGTAGAAGCCAAGGAGCACAGCATTTATGAAGCAACCGGACACTGCCCGGCAAACACATGGAGCACGAAGGAGAACCCGCCTTGCAAACGCCGAAGAGAACATATGCGCCAGACTCGTCGTCATTGAAGCCTGGTTCGGGGGCTACTGATGGAGTCCCGGACTAGGGGGTGTCCGGATAGCCGGACTATCATCATCGGCCGGACTCCAAGACTATGAAGATACAAGATTGAAGACTTCGTCCCGTGTCCGGATGGGACATTCCTTGGCGTGGAAGGCAAGCTTGGCGATACGGATATGTAGATCTCCTACCATTGTAACCGACTCTGTGTAACCCTAGCCCTCTCCGGTGTCTATATAAACCGGATGGCTTTAGTCCGTAGGATGAACAACAATCATACCATAGGCTAGATTCTAGGGTTTAGCCTCCTTGATCTCGTGGTAGATCTACTCTTGTAACACACATCATCAATATTAATCTAGCAGGACGTAGGGTTTTACCTCCATCAAGAGGGCCCAAACCTGGGTAAAACATCGTGTCCCTCGTCTCCTGTTACCATCCGCCTAGACGCACAGTTCGGGACCCCCTACCCAAGATCCGCCGGTTTTGACACCGACAAGGCCTCTCCCACCATTTGTGAGACGCCACTCCACCACCAATCCTCCGACGCTCTACCTTTGTCTTTTTCCCAACCTTATTCCTCTGCTACACATATCCATGTATGTCGATCGATCTCCCTCAATACATAGCTAGGTCTCTCTCCTTCCCCACACATATACTAGTCGACCGGTCTCTACCCCCCCCCCCACCGATAGTTGAACATTGTAGGTAGGTATCCATGCCATGGAGAAGAACTACACCTCTGCCCTCTCAAATTCCAGTAGGCCAGCCGCCCTGTATCTTTGACGTGGGCAAACACAAATTCGATGGCACTCTTTATCGACCGCACAACCACACACTTCATCCCTATTTTCAATTCTATCGATATCTCACGTCCATGACTCCGTTTCACACACATTGCATATGTTACGTTTTTTTGATTGAGATATCATCAACACATTTGCCTCTGTTACGCACAAACCATATCTATCACACCCACCCACATACGTACCTGCACCTAAAGAAGAAGTGCACGCAGGACGCACGTACTCACGTGTCGTTCCCGGTCACACCCGCACGGGTACATGGTGGAGTTCGTTTCTGTATGAAAAGGAAGTCCGCGTGATAATTTGACGCGTGTAGTGGTTGTTTATCGAAGGAGGGTCGGATACCATGGCTAGAATATAAAATGATTGCCGTGGGGAAAAATGGAAAAATGGGTTTGTCTCTCGTGAGTCTCGTCACACAGTCTCACACAAGGCCGCCGTGGCCTCTCTCTCTCAGCGTTGTTCAGTGATCCGGCCGCATCCCGTCCGCTGGCGGAAAGGGAGGATGTGCATCGTCTCTCCGTTCGACGGCGTTGAGGCAGCTTGTCCCAATCTGTGGTACCCGCCGTTCTCTCTGACCAAGCTCCGGCGCGGTAGGGCCTTCGCCACTTGCTCGCTACTGCAGTATGGGCAGATCCCGGCCGCCGGCGCCCTCCTAGTAACATCCCGACGACCCTCAGGTACAGCTTCCTCCGGCCTTGCTCCACTGCCCATCTTCCCACGTTGCTGCATGTGGATCTTCTTTAGTTATTTGCTTAAATCGTATCTCGGCCGGCGTACTTTCCATCTTGCAATCTCGTCCTCAAACCATTTTTGATAAACCACCATGTGCTATCTTTCCCTTTTTACATGGAACATGCTTCTTTTTGTCGGCGTATGTGTCTTCAACTCGTGTTATTGGGCAGTAATTGTTTCCTTTCGACCTCCTTTTGCAAACAGGGCTATCCATTTTCACCTCGTTGCTATTGCGACCTTTTGTTGAACTGCACAAATCACTTTTTTCTTTTCTGAAGAGTGTTTTGTGCAGTTCCGCCAAAATGTCACACGGGCAACATTTTTACATTTCTGTTGGACTGCGGAAAGGGAGATTGGTTTTACTATCCTCCTCATACAACTCCGTGCCTAATCTTCTCCAACAAGAAGTTAGTCCTAAAGAGAGATCGTAGAGGTGATCGGCTTCTATTTATGTGTGTTATGTTTCATCATCTAGTTCCACTATTATTGTAATCACACTGACTGGATATCTTTGCAAACAGGGATGGTCCGCCCGATTTTAGTGGAGTTGCACAAAATGATCGGATTGTAGTGTCCTTCATACACCTCTTTTTTGGCTACAAAGCTGGGTGAAACTAGCTGCCAAGCAATGAAAACTGTGCCAAGGAAATGGAGCCATGCCTACGAACAGCATCGATCAATTATTATTTTTTCTTTATTTGTACACCTTCTCACAACTTTGTCTTCAGTTGTGATGTGAATATTGGCGCTGATCTACGAACCATTGAGATGCATTAGCCATGGTAGTTTCATTTGTATTTGATGGAATGTTGTAACGAGATAATCTCGAGGCAAGACACATGAATCCTAAGTTGAAACCTTTTTTTTCCTGCGGGAACCAGAGTTGAAACCTTCATAGCATCATAGTACAATTTCATCAAAATTATGCATACATATAAACAAATCCTGAAGGATTGATAGCAATGCCAGAAACAATTCAACTTCGTTTCGCTGACATGTTGGACATCCTTCATCCGGCTCCACCTGCCATGCAGCAATATTGAGTGCACAACACAACTTCAGGGAAAGATTCACCCCGGTCGTTGCGCCACAGTAGTAATGACTAGTGAGAAGTCAAATCATAGAGCCCCACCTTCGCCACAGTAAGTTGCTCGGACGAAGCAACCATCATTTCTCTGTTCCTTGAATCCGCCGGTACTCCCATATTCCCACAGTAATAAGTTGCTCGGGCGAATCAACCGTCACTATATCCGCTCACGTGTGATGACCACAGGAGCTATCCATTCAGATTGCATGTTAAAAAAAATAAAGGTCGATAACTAATGCGGCAAACTTTCAAAAAAAATACTAATGCGGCACCTCGGACCAACGCGGCCAGATCGCATTTTGCACGAGAAATTACACACCATGTTTTGTTGACATGTGGTCCCGTTCCAACATATCAGTGAGACAACGGCGAGTAGTAGGAGTATTTCTGAACCGACGTGTAGGCCAGGGCACCCCTTCGTGAACCGTGGCAAACTGGCAACCGTCCACCGACTCTTCGCCTTTCCCTCTCAATTTGGAACTGCTGTCGCATGCTCTTCCTCTACCTCCTCCATTTTCCTTCAGCCCTTCACCCTTTCTTCTGCCATTGTTCGATCATCTTCTCCATGGAGGGAATAGGACGGAAACGATCCCGTTATTCTTGCCCTGATCTGAAAGATGACGTGGTGGAGGAACTCATTGATCGGTGCGACGTCATCACCTCGGCTAGCATGGCAGGTTCGTTCAAGCCCATTCTTGACTCAACTAATAACATCATTACAAGGAACCCAAGAGTCAAGGAGCGGTTTGATCTCCCATATCTTCTTCGCCATGACCCTGATGACTGGCGCCGTCACGACGGAGGCCTCGCCCTGTGCAAGTTGATGCCACTTGATAATGATACGTATGATGTTAAGATGTCATTGCTTGTGGGCAAGGCTTGGGCAGGCACAAATGGAGATTGGGTTGTTTACATTGGGTCCAACTGCGAGTGGGAACTTGTGAATGTGTACACTCGTGACCGGGTTCCACTTCCAAAAATCTCAACAGACTGCCCAGAGGTTGAGCACACCGATATTGTACGCACGTTCTAATACAATGATGGTGACTGTCTTCTCTGGAAGATAGCAATTTCTCGAGTTCCCAACCGCTCTTGGAATTACAACAACTATGAAGTTGTTGCTATCTTCGACAAGCTTGTTGTCGTCCTTGCTGGTTTGACCCGATGGATATTGCTCAAAAATCAGTTTCTGTACACGGATGAGTACTGTAATGCAATTGAATACGAGGGCCTTGTGTTTTCTGCCACCACTCGTGGCACTGTTTTTGCATGGAATCGTTGTTTCGGTACGTTTGTCTTCCACCGTAATTATAATTGTTTCATCCACATGCATGCGGGTTAGCATGTTTCCCTTTACTAATTAACCTTCTTCTTGTGTTTCCAAGGTCCTGCGAACATTCCACCACATATACTTGAAGATTTTTATAACCAAGGGGGAGATGACGATGGTGATGATCACGAGCATGAGGACGAGCAGCGCCCATATACTATTTGGCTCCTGGCAACTAATTCCGATGGATCACCTCTTCTCGTGTGTATACAGCCCACTATTGATGTTACTGCTAAGGAAGCAGGTGTAGTCTCCCATGGTCCCACTCTCCGGACCTATTCCAACACCCGTTGCATGGTATTCGGTATGGATACTAGTGTGCTTGCGCCAACTCCTTCTCCCTGGTACAGAATTGATAGTCTTGGAGAAAACTCGCTCTTCCTTGGACAAAACTATCCAATGATGGTGAAAGGCGATCCAACTGCTGTTGACACAACGTTACTACCATTTATGAGAAGCAACTGTGTCTATACCTCAGACATTTGGGTGGTTCCCTACCCTGGTACTGATATAGTAGGCCGCTTCAGCCTGGATGATCAGTCCTGCATTGGTCTCCAGATCGACAATGGATGGCCCGTCCCAGAGAATCACTTGTGGTTCAAAGCAGAGGAATGGTTGAGTTGAAGTTCATTTCATTGCTTGTTATTTTTTGTGTGGTGAAAACTTTAGTATTTATAATGTATCCTCGTTGTTGATGTGGGTTGATGACCTGTTGTATGTAATAAAATGATATGCCTGTGATAAACTTACTAAACTTATGAATGGCTTTCGAGTCGCTTCTGTGAGTGAGTGGTGCGATGAGGCAAAAAATATATTTTCCGAATACATAATTGTACGTGCATTGCAATAGGTTATCGGATGAGGCCAATCGACAATAGTAGTACACTATTTGTACTAGCTTCACATGCTTCGCGCGTTGTGCGGGTGTTTTTACTGTAGCCATATTGTACTCTACTACATAACCAACACCTCGAATCCTCGATACTAGTAGTACTATATAGTAAGTAGTAGGAGTAGTAGGGTGGCATGGACCAGAACAAGCATTCACGTCCAGGAGTACGGCAATATTTCTTGGAGTCCATGCTAGAGCAATCTCTTCAACGGCCCTATTTGGATACTCTAACACAGTTAGAGTTAGATTTATTTTCTAACCCACTCTAACTCAAATAAACACCTCTTCATCGGGATAGTTTGGTTAGATGAAACTAACCCACTCTAACCCTCCCTGTTTGGATACTTTTGGGTTATTGGAGCCCCCAACTAACCCAAACTAGCTCTAACCCCATGATCCAAACAGGGCCAACCTCATCGTTTCTCTAACTCAGCCATCGCGCAGCGGGCGAGGTGGGGGTTTGCCGATAGTCGGTTTCCTTAACTGCGGTCCCACTTGTCAGGCCAACTGCAACGCACGACCCCAAACGGACCTCCGTTGTGCACGAACTCCAACGATAATTTTGACTAGAAAAGCAAGACCAAAGAAAACAAGAACAACAAAAATACAGTTTACTACTCCTGTAAGTTGGATTAGTGCCTTCTCGATGTATTCATTGTTGATCTATGGAGGCTCGATCTTGCGTGCTTATTTCTTCTTCGACTGTAAAGAAGTACACGTTGCTTCCTCGCATCTAGTCTCATGTCTAGCCTCTATTCTAGTACTCCCTCCGGTCCGTTTTTCTCTGCGTCTAACCAGCAACACGCATACCAAGTAGGAGTATCAACAAGTGCACTACTCTCATCTATAGCCTCCGTGCTAGCTAAAAGTGATAGAACATCTACTAAATTGCGCTATATCAATATATGGATGTACTCCTCTTCCCAATACAAAAACTTGCATCCATTCTACTCCCTCCATTGCACAATACATGCCTTCTATTTGTCAAAATATATATGTATCTAGACATGTTTTAGTATATAGGTACATCCATTTTTGGACAAATGGAAGTTCGAAGATTTGGTCGGGTTCTTCCTCCTTTTGCCGACACGTGGGACATCCAGCATCCAGGTCGTGTCAAGAAAGAAAATAGAGTGGTAGTTGAAGCCACGAGATGTGCATCTTGGGTTAAACTTTAAATAGAATCTTACTACTCTTGAGTAACTCCAAAAGCGTCCACCGAAGATCTTTCTTGGATTTGTTTTTCATCACCAGCACGTCGAGGTGAAAGATGTGCAGGTTTAGTGGGTCCGCTTGCGTTTTCACTAACATATGGGACCGCATGTGAGCAAACAGACGATGGGCTCCGCGCGTCTGTTGGCTGGCTGAGAAGAGAGATAGAGGAGGGTTGAGCACGGACTGCAGGAAATTTGTTCTATGTAACATGCACCTTGATATTCGCGTGTGGTTGTTTCTAGAATAAAAAAAGAAGGTACCTCTACTTATGTTACTCCCACTACGCCTAGCCTAAGGTTAGTAGGTGACCTTGCCCTTGGCTCTTCGCCTCTTCCGGAAGTCGATGGTTCTATAGTAGTGCTTCTGGCAATCTGACACCAAATGAATTGTTGCACGTCCACCGCTTGTAAGCAAAAGTTTCTCCTCGTGCTGCGAGCCACCACGCACGCGTTGGCGAGGGAGAAGGCGTAATCAAGCTTCTCGTCATTCTGCGAGTTGACGGGACACATCAAAGATATTTACTAGTAGTACGTACTCTCTCCAAAAAAGGGCTGACCATGTCATTGCTACCATCCCATGCTCCGTCGTTGAGTATGTGCACTATTCACGTGCCATCGAGGAGAAAAAATATTGCGTAGCTGCCATCGAAGTGCACGACTCACTTA
>NC_041393.1:89869227-89882146 GCF_002162155.2 Triticum dicoccoides | reverse complement strand
CTTATGCACTGCTTATCTGATTATCTCCATTTTCTTGCATGACACATGCACCTTGATGCTAGATGTCTCGCATGTTGGGAAAAGGATGAACAAAGCTCATGTAAAAGAAAAGAGTTGAAGAGCATAGATTCCCGATGACCGAGGAGGAGCAAGGAACCTCGCGGTGGAGCGTCTGCAAGGAACCTTGCGCGTTTTCCCCTGTATTTTGCCGCCTGCTCATCTATAAACAACTAAAAGAACATGAACTTTTTGCTAACCACTAGAAATGGTACATCAAGATGCTAAGTTGAAGATGTTTTATACTCCCTCCGTTCCCAAATATAAGCCTTTTTAGATATTTCAATAAGGGACTACATATGAAAGAAAATGAGTGAATCTACACTCTAAAATATGTACACAATCCAACGCACTAACTCCATCTGATCCAACTCATGCACATACGCGCACAACATGGAGCACACAACGCATGTACACAAGACATGCATGCACACACGCTCGGCCGCAGAATGCACGTGAATAACACATGCATGCGCACACACTCGGCTGCATGGAGGCGTGCGCCATCCGCGGCGACGTCTGGTTCGTCGTGCTACGGCGAAGCTCACACGCAACGGCGCATACGCATCTCTTGCAGCACCTCTTGCTGTTGTTGCTCAACTACTAGTCGGAGACGAAGACGAGCGCAGCCTCGGCCTTAGAGCTAGCACCGATGGAAAAACACGCACGCTGCACACACACGAGCACATACGGAGTGCCCACGACGTGGTGGTGGTGCGTCCCCAGTCGCCTCTACTCCTTCTGTGCACGTTGTCTATCAAGGCAGCTGCATGCTAATGATCATGTGGGTGAGATCTTCTAGGACTCAGATGATGACGAGGAAAATTATGAGACAGAAGGTGACGTACACCGTCAAGGTCCACGGTCAAGGGGGTGCTAGCAAGTTCTTAGATGTGCTTAGAGCAAGTACAATAGAGCAGAGTCAGCGGGCTATAAGGAATAAACAATAGAGCTTAGTTGGAGGAAGGAGAAGCGGGGAGAGAAGGTAAGCAGGCTCTTCGTGAAGAGATCTAGCACGTGCTCCTAGGCACTTTGTACATGTTGACTATAAGATGGGTTGTAGGCTTATAGCCAGCAGCTGGCTATACTATTAATTCTCTTTAGATGAGGTGCTAAGTGCATTAAATGGCTTAGTGACTCAAGTGTTCAATGCATAGGTGCTTAGTTTATTGGTGCCACATCATATTTTATGCCTACGTGGCAGGCTTAGCAGCTATACATGGTGGAGCACTAGGAGAGGCCAAGGCTGGTCATAGTGGGGAGTAACTTGTACTGTAACATATTACTATGTTACTCTAAACATCTCTATAAACCGTAAAGGAGGGAGTAGTAACATAGATGAGTGTCATATGCAGAGTATGGGAGCACATGATATTTCCCCGTCCGAACCGATGCCAAGTTGGCTTCTCACCTTCTTGGCCCAACAAAAACCCCTCCCCCCTCCCGCGCGCACTTCCCGCCCGGCACCAGCTGAGCCCGCCGCTCCACATTGATGGCAAGTCAGGGCGACGCGACCTATCACTCCTTCCGCCGTTGAAGCGGCACGCCGACCGAGCGCACTGCCCGCTGCACGCCCTGCATTTCAGACTACACAGTGGATAGTAACTTTTAGAGCAAGTACTATAATTAGATGACATAAGCAAGCTATAAGGATTTAAATATAGTATTTGTGATTAGTTGAAGGAGAGAGAAGAGGAGAGAGAAGAGAAGCGGATTGTAAACGTGTAGCTGGTTGCACTCCAACATACTCTACTTTGTGAGACAAAAGGTGGGGCCATTATTAATGATATTGTATTTATACTAAAGGGACTAATGGACGCCTTAATTACTCCTTTTTTTAGACAAACCTTGGTGGGGCTATTATTGACTTTTTTGAGCTATTATTGACTTGGACGTGGGGTTTGGGGGCCAAAGGCCTACTATTATACTCCGACCTGACATGCTCTACCCTAGCCGCCGCTGTATCATATGGTTTCGCACCGTTCCAGATCTTAGCGCCGCCACGCAATTCTTCTCCAGCCCTCCTTCCGGCGTGCACCGCGAGAAGGGACAACAGTCCTCCGAACCCCGCCTTTCATGATCCTGTACGGGAGAGGGGCGATCAGGTTTTTGGGAAGCACACTCCTGTGACTGCTGCCAGCGACGACTTCCTCAACGACAACCTTCTTCCCCGACCTCGGTAACCTCTTCATCAACGACATGAGTGACAATATCAACCACATAGGTTCTGCTCCCGCTGTACAGTATGTGATTCTGTCCTCCTGGTTTAGTCCGCATCATTACTTTGATGTTTACAATTGTCGTCATGATCTATTTACTGCTGATTCGGATTAAATCTCATACTAAATTGCTCATATATTCAACAATCCAATCCAAAAACCTGATCACAGGCAATTTACTCCGAGTGGTTTTGCTGCAATTTTGAAGCCGCCTACTTTTAAGGGGGTGCAATATAAAAGGTGGCGCACAAGAGCAGTATATTGGTTTCAGATCATGTACTGCTATGACGCCACTAAGGGTAAGCCTGAGGGCGATCTTAATCCTACACAGCAGGAAGCTTTTCAGAACATGGATACGCTCTTCAAAGTCGCCTTGCTGAATGTTCTTAACGATTGCATTGTGGATTCATATATGTTGTTTGACAGCGGCAAAGACATGTGGGCTGCGCTTGAGGCCACGTTTGGGCCCTCGGGCGCTGGCAACGAGTTGTGTGCGTCTTGGAGCAATTCTGTGACTACAAGATGACTGATGAGCTCTCTGTTGTTTAGCAGACTCATGAGATATAGTCACTCTCTAAGGAACTTGAGTACTTTAAGTGTGTGTTGCCGGACAAATTTGTTGCTGGGACCATCATTGCCAAGCTTCCACCTTCGTGGAATGATTTTGATACTTCTGTGAAAAACAAGAGACATGAGTTTTCTGTTTTGGATCTCATTAGCACTCTTGATTTTGAGGAGAAGGAGAGAGTAAAAGGCACACGTGCTCGGGTCGCCGAGGGAGCTTCTAGTGCCCACATGGTACACGAGAAGAACTTCTAGCCCAACCAGCCCCAAAACAACAAGAAGAAATCTCAGGGGAAAGGCAAGTTTGATGCAAAGAACAAGCCGTCACATTCTACCAACTTCAAGAAGAATTCTGATAACGGGAAGGGATACAAACCTCAATTTTGGTAGCACCGCACAAAATTTGTATGGCTGCATCTACCTGCTGTCAGCTAACCTCATGGTGCTCTAGATATTCCTACATTCGTAACTAGGTACAATGACCACCGCAAGATGAAATTAGCTTATTCGTACGTTGACTTGCTGAATGCAGTGCGGAACGATCCTGTCATGTGTGGAGGAGCAAACAAGCAGTGCAGCCGAAGGTGGCAATCAACCAAGGACTTATGAAATTATATGTAATCTTCCTCAGGCAGGTCAGTATCCCCTTCGTCCAGATGATCGTGTTTTGTCATGCCGAGCTATTGATGTGTGCTACTATTTTGCAACACCGTTTAAGTATAGCTATTGTTTTCCTATCTTTTCAGATTCAGGACAATGAATATGATATCAGGGGAACTACACAATATGGACCCATGTTGAGTCATCTCTATTGCCTCATGTGTTTGCTGCAAATTTGTCAGCATCAATTGCAAGATGAGGCAGCTAGCTAGCTGTGGAGTTGCCAAGATGCTCAAAGTGCTCGCAACACTGAGAAGAAACAAGAATGCCTAGGAAATTAATGCATGCGCAAGGAGCCCCTTTGCTCAGAGAAGCATCGACCGATTTTCTTTATTTCCACGCCTTCTCACAGTTTTGTATATTGGTTATAGTATGGTGAATCATTGAGATGCATAGACATGCTGAATTTTTGTTCTTCTGAATGTTAGTTTAATGTGAGTGTTTGCATCCAGTACCGCATCCTCTAATTTGGTGGATGCACACAGAGAAAATAAATCTCCTTAATTTACTCCATAACCACCCTATTAAATAGGCCTAGTAACAAACCAGGCGCATGCAGTGGCCGGCGGGCACATGCATCCTACATGCATGGCCAGTCATGCAGCAACACAAAAGAAGAGAGCGATTCTTGGGAAAAAGCGAGTAGTTAGTGCAGCGGGCCTTATAAACACGAACAACTTTCTCTCCCGCTTCCGTCTCCCCACCCAATTCCCCCCGCTCCCCAATCTTCCTCACTCGTCCAGAAAACCCCGCTCACCTTCTCCCTCACTCATACAGAAAACGCCTGCTCCTCTTCTTCCACTCCTACAGAAATCCCCAGCCCTCCTTCTTCCCCACTCGCACTGCCACTAGGCTCGTCTCTGGCTACTCTGCTCAAACCCGTGAGCTCGGCGCGACGCCCACAAGGAAAATGGAGTCGGCTGGCCCCGGCGCCAAGAAGATGAGGCTCCCGCCAGCGACGACGCCAGTTGTAGATCCCGCACCCGGTAGCGCGGGGAGAAGCGGCAAGCCCCCCCACCTGGATCTGAGGAACCAGTAGAATCTCCGGTGGACCGCATCAGCGATCTCCTGGATGTCATCCTTGAGGAGATCATCTCGCTTCTCCCCACCAAGGATTACTGCCGCACACAAGTACTCTCAACTCGGTGGCGCCCTCTATGGCGCACCGCGCCCCTCAATCTCGACTGTCGTCAGATATCTGTCCTTCTTGAATTTGATCTCATCAGAGCCATCATCTCTTCTCACCAGCAGGGCCACCTTCAATGCCTCTGTATCCCGACAAGCTACCTGCTGTCCATACCTAGCAAGGTGGACGCTTGGCTGACATCCCCTAAATTCAGAAAACTCCAGCAATTTGAGTTCTACCATTACCACGAAAGTTTCATACCACGAACATACCAAGAATTCGTGCCCACACCACCGTTGTCCATCTCGCGGTTTTCCTCCTCTCTCCACACCGCCACCTTCGCCCGATGCCATCTACCAGACGATCTGGTACAAATGCTTCGACTCCCATTGCTAAAAAAGCTTTCACTTGTGGTGGTTTATCTGTCGGAGGCCTCACTGCACAGCATCATCCACTCCACTTGTCCTGCCCTGGAGCGCTTGTTGATTGTTTTGGGAATAGAAATCTGTATCAGTTGTATCCAAATAAAGTCGCCTCACCTTAAAAGCATTGGAATTTGTTTTGAAGGACAGCAGCTCATCATCGAAGATGCCCCTACACTTGAAAGGTTGCTCCTTGATAATTGTTATACACCTTCAGAAATAACTGTCGTCTCTGCGCCCAAACTAGAGACCTTGGGTGTAATTCGTGACCCGTTTAATAATCACAAGGAGTTGATGTTTGGCTCCACACCTTTTCAGGTATCGTATATTATCATCTACACACACTACTAGGGAAAACCCTAGTAGTAGCGCGGGTTTTGAGGCTATCAGCAGCGCGGGCACCTGCGCTACCAATAAGGCGCTACAGCTAACTGTTAGTAGTAGCGCTATCTGTACCCGTGCTACTACTATTGACTATATCAGCAGCGCATTTTCGGAATGCGCTACTATTAGTTAGCTGTAGCGATTTCCTGATCCCGCGCTACTGTTATATCTTTCACCATTTCCCCATTCCAGCTTCAATAAACTGCAATTTCCAGATACTAGGTACTACTAGATATCAATGTCATAAAGCATTATAGGTACTAGGTAGTACTCCCTCGGTTCCAAATTACTCGTCGTGGTTTTAGTTCAAATTTGAACTAAAACCACGACGAGTAATTTGGAACCGAGGGAGTACTAGATAACAATTTCATATATACTCAACATGCATCCTCAAGCATTACAAGGTGACATCGACGATGATCATCATATTTATTTCTAGATGATATCGACGACGATCATCATATGTAGTTCTACATAATATCGACGACGATCATCATATGTAGTTCTAGATGATATAGCCACACACACATATGTAGTTCTAGATGATATCGACGACGATCATCATCCTCAAGCCTGGGCGGTGGGTGTTCCTGATAGTAATTAGGATGGCCTGTCCAACACGAAGATTCTTGCCAACGAGGAATCTCTTCCACCCAACCGAGTTTAAGTGTGTGCGACCGTCTGTGTCCATGCGGTAAGTACAGGTGGTGACGGAGCCCCTTGCGGTAAGGCATAGTCCAGCTGAGCCTTCTTCATCAGGCTCGATACCACAACTCACAGATAGGTTCTTTGGCAATTTCTGAATAAGAAAAACATATCAATTAATAAATAGCCTCACACATACTCTTACAAATATATTTCTATTAAGTCTAGATTTCTACACTATCAAAAGACACAGTACTACGCATTTGTACTAATTAATCATGAATTCTACTAATAAGTATATATAGATTATCTACACTATTAATAGTTCCTTGGATTCTACACTAATAAGCATGTGATCAGACTCTACACCAAAGCATATCAACGACTAGATTCCACACAACATATCATTGGACTCTACACTAATCATATCATCGGATAATTTGCATTTGTAAGTATAACATACCATATCATGTCGATCGACCATGGTACTTGTCAGGCGGGTCACGAATAGCACCCCGACAAAGTTAGCACGTGGTGGAATTATGTCCCATAGGTTGCACACCTCCTCCTCGCTCAGCCTCATTCTTTGAGCTACGATGGCTTCACGAAGTGGGTTCTCATCATCTTCATCGAGTGGGTCCTCATTATCTTCATCATCTTCTTCATCTACATCATCTTCGTCATCTTCATCATCTTCGTCATCTTCATCATCTTCCACCAGGTTGAGATAAATGACAGCCAGCTTGGGTCTTTCTGCTCTGAAGGAGAAGCTAATCAACTCACCACCAGTAAGACGCATGCGGGCGAGGAAACGGGCCCATCCATCTCCTCCAATCTGCGACATACTGCGTCCTTTCTCGACCTCCATAGTGTACGGCCCCCAAGGAGCCTCAAATGTCACAGTGTCTCCTGTCAGCTTGTTGAATGTCAACCTCACATTGCATGGGACGGTCTGTGTAAGAAAAGAAAAATGACACAATGCAGTAATGCCAACACTAAAAATAAAATAGTTGTTACATTTCATCTAATTTCTTACCGCCGCATGACAAAAACTCGGCTGGAAGTAGATGCCAAACAGCTTGCCAGTTGCAAGGCTGCTGGCGCACCTTGACTTGCACAGTCGACATAGTGGTGGTGGTGGTGGCGCCATTTTCCTAAAGCAATATGAGCAAAGGATTAATGATGCACTTCACAGGAAAGAAAAACAGTAGCATGTGATATTTTTGGTTCTTCCTCGAGAAGCAATTTTATGGAAAATTATAATCCTAAGATCTAATAACATATTACATGACAAGGTACCACGTACCAAAGCATTTCGGTGGCACCTATTGCCGAAAAAATAACAATAAAATGGTGCATACTAAATCAACTAAATCAACTAGCATACTAAATCCACTAGCATACTAAATCAACTAAATCAAAATGTTCTAAATCAACTAAATCAACTAGCCTACTAAATCAACTAGCCTACTAAATCAACTAAATCAAAATGTTCTAAATCAACTAAATCAACTAGCCTACTAAATCAACTGAATCATATCAACTAAATTAGAATGTTGCATATGAACTAGCCTACTAAATCAAAATGTAGCAGGGAGGAGGGAGAAGGAGGGGCGACTCGAGGAGGGAGAAGAGAGTAGGACGAAGGAGGAAGGCGGAGCGAGGAGGGGCTGGCCGGCGGCGAGTGGAGGGAGAATGGAGGAGGAAGGCGGAGCGAGGAGGGGTCGGCCAGCAGCGAGTGGAGGGAGGACGGAGGAGGAGGCCGTACCGAGTCCAGCGAGGAGGATGAGGTGACGGCGGCGCAGATCGGAGGAGGGGCGACGGGGGAGGACTGGCGGCGCGGGGGTTGAGGGGGAGATCGAGTGTGTGTGTGAGTGTGATCTGGATCGGATAGGTGAGTGGGGGAGATGGAATGGCTTAGCAGTAGTGCGCTATAGGCTACTGCTAAACGACCTATCAGTAGCGCCTTTCGCCGAGAACGCGCTACTGCTATGTTAGACATAGACATAAAAAATACATTGATCATCAATTGTCTTTTTGTGTACAATCTGATTTGTCAATAGGAATCCCTGACGGTTGGTTTAAGAACAGGCGAGGATTCCTATTGCGGCCACAGATCCTACACATAGAGTTCAATGAAGACCAAGTGCTTGTGAAAGTTGTAGAAGTAACATATTTAAGGTGGTACAAACTCTCTCCACGGAGCGAGGTGGGACTAAATTTTTGTAGTAACCTTAGTAGTAGCGATTATTGCGTAAATGCGCTACTGCTAAAATCCGTAGCAGTAGCTCTCTTTGTGTTAATGTGTTGCTGCTATAACTGGCCTCGCGGCGGCGCCGTGGGAATTTTAGTAGTAGCGCGTCTTAGAGTGTGCACGCTACTGATAAACTTGTTTCAGCAACGAGTTTTGAGAGCGCGCGCTACTGCTATATAGCAGCAACGCCTGGTTTTAAAGCGCGCTGCTGGTAAGATTCTGTGTATAGGCTTTTCCCTAGTAGTGACATTTGTAATCATATGTTGCATTTTTTGTTTGTGCGCATAAGTTTTATATCATCTTGGAGTACACTTTGGGTACTAATATTATGTTATATGCTCAATGAAGAGTTCGTCCATTGATAGCCTATCAATGCTACTGGATTCTGTCAAGATCATATATATCAGAATGTATAGTTTTGATCTGGACATAATTATTGGCTTGCATCGATGCTTTCAATCTCTGGAGAATTTATACATAGAGGTGATGATTTCATGCACATTGAAAGCCCGTATATATTGTACTAGAATTAACTGTTCAGCTGTCATTCTTTCGACATACTCTTTTTTCAGACCTTAACTGTTTTCAATCTTCATGTCTACTTAGGCATATCCACATGTTGAAAACCATATAACCAATCATTGGCGTAATAAGCACAAGGATTTTCTCAGTTCTCATGACATTCGTTTGAGGACAATAACGATGGGACGATATGCATCCAACCAGGCAAACAGAAGCTTTGTCACATTCTTCCTATTGAATGTGAGGTTACTATTGTCGATGAGGCTTAATTTTTACAGCAAGAGATTTCTCACGGACGAACATGTTGAACAGCAAAAAAAGAAGTTTTAGGTGGACAAATGGGTTTCTAAACGTGCTCGGCTTCTATTTACAACAAGTTGTAGACATCCTAAAATAAATTGTTTTGCACAGGATGTTGATTTTATGGATCAGACCGATCCATTTGTTTGTGACTGCAAAAAAGAGTGGTTGGGTTAGATGTTACTGTCATATTCAATCTGGGTTTTGTCTAAAAATTTGATGAAACAATTAATCCTTGGGGTTTTTGTACCATCTGTATGCTTGACTTGCATGTTGTTGCCCTCGTACTCCCCTCCACCTGCCCCTACACTGTCGCATCTTCCATGGTTGCTGTTCGTTCCCGTCCGAGGACTTGCCGTCATTCTCTGCCTTGGTTAGCTTGCTGTGCTCGCCGCCGTCTGGTGTTGTCAACATGGTCAACAACCAAGAGGAATCAGGAGATGACTGTACGTGGAGAGGCTGACAGTAGGGACCACCAGGGTCATTGCATTTCGCAAGCAGGTGCCTCATTATTACAAGCCAAAACAATACTTCCTCCTAATTGTTTGACAACTAGGTTCCACGCCATTGTCAATGTAGTCAATAAACGAGAAAATTACACAACGAGCGGATAACACCAGGGACCCAACAGCTCGCCTAGTTGTTTTTCAGTTTCAGAGACGGAGCTCAACTGCGCGTTGTGCGGGTGCTGTGGCCCGTCTAGCCCACGCTTACGCTTTTATTAAGCACATGACGAGCCCAGTTGATATTTTTTTCTTTTTGAAATTGGCTAGCCCAGTTCTTTTTTTTGAGAATACCAAAACTGAGACCTACTTGCTTTTCTCAGCCCTGCTGGGTTGCAAATCTTTCAAGACAAGGAGGGATAAGAAATGGGTTTCCCCAGAAAACGGGCTATAAGTTGTAAGAAATGGGCTGTAAATTTTTAAACCAAAGCCAACCGGCAATTGCATTAAAATATCATTTTTTAGGATTTCCCTACTCTCTACTCTTATAAAAACAAAAGCCAATGGCCAATTACATTAAAATATCATCTTTTCACCCACAAGATAAACTACTCATACAAATGCATCTTCATGTTCCATGCAACAAACGGGCATCTTGCTAGTTAAGATTCTAAATTTCATTCATTTTTTTGCGGAGAAATTTTTTTGAATTTTATTTTGATATAATTTTTTGAAAACTATTTTTAACGTGACTCGAAATTTCGTGATTAAAAGAGTTCGGACCCCACCGAAATATGCAAAATTTCGTTGAATTTTTTAGCAGTGCCCAGAATATATGGTCTGTAATGCTAATAAAAAGAATATGGGCTTCAAATATCCTTAAGAATTAGCAAATGGGCTGTAAATTATTGAAAATAATGGCTAATGGGTTGTATGTTGTTTTCCACAGATTTGGAGGCTGACTTCTGGGCCTACTAGGTTGACAATGACGCTGTCCTAAAATTTTATTTTGACGCGTACGCAAGGCTTTGTCAACTTCGTCAACACACAGCAGTGACTGTTGGATGTACATCCAACGGCCGCCGTGCTTCTTCAATCTCTGATATTCCTGGTCCAGCCGCCCAAACCAGCGCCGGCAGGACTGCCTGCTCCCTCCTCCCGTGGCTGGCTGTGCTGCCGCCAGGCCATCCCTCTAACCACCCACACATCCTGTTATTTTCCGGCGACGTCAGCCTCACCCCGCAGCCGACTAGTCAGCACTCATTCTCCCCTCAGCGCGGGCATCCGCTGCAGTGGCTTCGCCGGCTCCGGGTGGTTCTCTTCCTGGGCCCCGCCCTCGTCCACCGCTATTGTGCTCTTGGTGCGGCGAGGTCAACATGGTCAACAAACAACAGCCATCGGAAGAGGCTGACAGTAGGGGACCACACAGGAAAATGCCTCCTTATTACGCGCAAAATAATGATTCCTCCACCTGATAGCTGGGACCCACCGGAAGGGTCTCTGTATTTCACAAAAAAAATGTTCTCCTCGCTGTCAGCTCGGACCCACCTGAAATGCCTCCTTATTACGCACAAAAAAATGAATACTCCCCCAGCTAGCTGGGACTCACCTTGGTGGGAGGCTGACTTGTGGGCCTACTAAGTTTACGGGGACAGAGGGCTTTGTCAACTTAGTCAATATGAACGACTCTAGCTCCAGTGACCGTACGATGTCCATCGAACGGCCGTAGTGCTTCTTCAACCTCTGGTCTTCGTGCTCCAGCCGGCCAAAGCAGCGCCGGTCGTGCCGCGTGCTCCTGCCTCCTGTGGCCGGCTGTGATGCTGCGGAGGCCTCACCGCCCCCTACTACTCCCACCGCTGGCCAGGCCATCCCTCTACTCACCCACACCCCCTGTTATTCTGCGGCGATGGCAGCCTCACCCTCGTACTCCTCTTCGCGTGGGCATCCACTACTGCGTCTTCCCCGGCTCCGCGTCGTCCCCTTCCTAGGCCTCGCCGTCGTCCACCGCCGTGGTGCTCTTGGCGCGGCGTGGTCTGGTCAACGACCGACTTCCATCAGAAGAGTATTGTGCATGGAGAGGCTGACAGCTGGGTCCATGGCGGCCGCAAGGAAGTGCCTCCTTATTACGCGCAAAATAATTATTCCTCCACCTGACAGCGGGGACCCACCGGACAGGCCACCATATTTTGCGAAAAAAACATTTTCCCTTGACTGCTGGGACCCACCAGCTACATCTTCGCATGCAAGGAAATGCGTCCAGGCAAAAAAAAACAATTCACCCCCCTGACTGCTGGGACCCACTAGCTACATCTTCGCACGCAAGGAAGTGCGTCCGGGCAAAAAAAATGATTCACCCCCCTGACTGCTGGGACCCACCAGCTACATCTTTGCAGGCAAGGAAGTGTCTGACAGTCGGGACCCACCTAGTCGAAGCGTACGTAGCGTTGTCATTCTGGTCGTGAACATGTATGTACATACTGGTTGATGTAGAGGCGCGCACGTGTCGTAGTAGAGGCGCGCACGTGTCGTAGTAGAGGCATGCATGTAGCATGTACATGTACGTACAGTGGGGAGGGTGCAAGAAAGAAAATGCGGCCACGTACGTACATACGGGCAGGGTCTCGAACGCCTACTCGCGCATATGTACATGGCTGGGTTGGAACAGAGAAACAGAGTCGTCGTCGTGTTCATGGGGAGGCAACGGAATGCATCGTGTTCATGGGGAGGCAACGGAATGCGTCGTGTTCATGGGGAGGCAACGGAATGCGTCGTGTTCATCGGGAGGCAACGGAACGCGTGGGAGCCAACCTGCTTGGATGGAACAGGTGATGGAAACGAGGCCTGGTGTACCGCAGAACGGAGGAAACGGCCTTGTGTTCGATCGGCCACGTTCGGAACGGGGTCCTGTTGATCGGGAGGGGTGTGGCGTACCGCAAAACGGAGGAAACGGACCTCCTACGGTCGAAACGGGGGTCCTGTTGATCGGGAGGGGTGTGGCATACCGCAAAACGGAGGAAACGGACCTCCGATGGTCGAAACGGGGGTCCTGTTGATCGGGAGGGGTATGGCGTACCGCAAAACGACCGAAATAGACTTGTGTTGGAGCGCTACAGTCGAAACGGGGGTCCTATTCATCGGGAGGGGTGTGGCGTACCACAAACGGGACTCCACGGGATACTGTTCATCTCCAACGCCGACCTCCTCCAGCCTCCACGGGCTCCTGTTCATCCAGCCTCCACCGCGCGCTACTCCACCGGCTACTGTTCAACCACCCCTCCACCGTCTACTGTTCATCCAGCCCTCCACCGTCTACTGTTCATTCA
>NC_041393.1:89745190-89868974 GCF_002162155.2 Triticum dicoccoides | reverse complement strand
GAAGGAATCGCTCCATCGGGTTCAGTTAACAGCCATCGATCGATCGCTCGGGTTCAGTAACGCGTAGCCTGCAGTGCAATCGCTCGGGTTCAGTTAGAGTCCAACGCCTCGCTCGGGTTCAGTTAGAGCCAACGCCTTGCACACACGCGCGTACGTGTATGAGAGAAATGCGCATCGCTCGGCCCCCAACCTCCCACCGTAACCGGCAACTCCCCGAAATTTCCTCCCCCTTGTTTCTACCACGGTTTTTTCCGTCATGGACTGCCCAAAGAATGTCATGCAGCTGCATCTCCGGCCCGCCCGGGACGAAAAGCCCATTTTCGGTCATGATTTTTTGTCATAGAAGTAGGAGCCCACCACATCTATGATGATACCGGGTTTTGTCACAATTATCGTCATAGAAGTGTCATATGTATGACAGAAAAAAAAATTTGTTCGACCCAAAATGTCACGGATGTGTCTTTTTTTTGTAGTGATTTGAGAATGCAAATGAATCTTCTTTCATTTGCAAAGAAATCTGTATGTATTATCATGCCCGTGTTTTCCTTGCAAATAATTAGTCATTCGAAATGAGATACTGTAAATTAATTAATGAGGAGTTATTTGAGAAAAAAAATCGAAAGGGTATCCACGGTATCCACGCTAACATGGATTATAGTGTGTGTCACATAATTAGTTATTTGAATTAGAGTGTGTGTTACATAGCGATCTCCAATTCTAACGTGGATTTCGCATTTCACTATATTCACACTACTTTTTTAATAAAAATTCAAATGTATATGATGAACACCATGGTAGTGCGAAAACTTTTGGATGGATTCAAACATATGACCTACAAAATAGCACAACAAATCGAGTCAATGTCAACTTTTTGAAATCTAGTATCGCACGAAGTCGAAATAATTACCCATATGCATGGTCCTCAGTTCAAGTCTTACAATGTACACCGAACTGAAACATCGATATTAAGTCTCGTACTATCTACATTCAAATGTTGTTTTTAGCCCCCCCCCCTAGGCACACACGCTACATACTTCCTGTATCGATCAATCTTCCTCTCCTAACCACCTTAGGAAGCTATCGGTTTCCAACACACGTTCATTCTTTCTCTCCATGTTTCGATCTCTAACTCTCTCAACTACACAACCCCCTTTTTCCACTCCGTTACCAAATATATTTACCTCACACACCCGCCATTGCACCCCATGCCGAGCTCTCTCTCTCTCTCTCCCTCTCCCTCCCACCCTCTCATGCTAGATACATGCATTGCCTATCTAGCCCCCCAACCTCTCGTGTGCACGCACGCACGTTGTCTATCTAGGTTACTCCCTCGAGACTGTCTCACTCTTTCTTCCGCACAGTGGGCCACACTCGCTCAATCTTGCTCTCTTTATCTAAGTCTTGATTAACCTTGTTTTCTTTCACACACAAATGATATATCTCCCTGTTCGGGTGTCGATCGACACACTCTATACTCTCCCACGCAGATTGTCTATCTAGGTCAGTCCATCCAAGCCGTCCCCACTCTTTCGACCTCCTGGTGGGCCATGCTCGCTCAGTTTCTCTCTCTCTCTCTCTCTATCTATCTATCTATCTCTATCTATCTATCTATCTCCCCCTCTCTCTCTCCCCCCTCTCTCTCTCTCTCTTTGTATGTCTCGATTAACCTTGCTCTTTCTCGGACAAAAACGATATATCACCATGTTTGAGTCCAATTCGACATATTCACATTGTATACTCTCTCACGCACATTGTCTATCTAGGTCACTCTCTCCAACCCATCTCACTCTTTCGATCGCACGACGACCCACACTCGCTCAATCTCTCTCCCTTTCTATATGTAATTGATTGACCTTGCTTCCTCCCACGCACAAAATATATCTACATGTCTGTGACTAGATCATCTCTCAAGCTCTATCTTACAGCCCTCACCCTTGCCAAAAGCTCAATTGGACAATATCTCTCCAGAGCATATATATATATATGTTCAATAAATGTTGGACCACACTCACTTTATCTCTCTATCGATATGTCTCTCGATTGACCTCGCTTTCTCATGTCGTGTCTTCCACACATTGAAGCTACCTCTCCATCCCTCGCAAAGCCGGAGCTATTTACATTGAGAGGGGCACTCCAACCTTGGATTAATTTGTGTAGGCATTTATTCCAGTGGGTTTAGATTATATTTTTGTAGCATTCGGCCCACAACTACTCCAAACAACGTTGCAACTCCTGCACCTCCCCCAGTTGATTTCCCTCTGGCTCGCTCATTGATCTCTTGCACATTCTTTCTCGCCTTCAACATCGCTCCATGGTATTATTGCAAAAAACTCTATTATTCTATTTAATTATTATAAATAAGCTACAAAACTACAGACCGATAGTCCACTTGGAATGGAACAAATTTCGACCCACAAATTAAAGTGCTACAAACTACACACCATGGGGCCCACCTGTCATGAAACAAATTTGGACCCATATACAAACTAAAAAAAAGGACGAGGATCTAACATGCGACCAGGGCCTTCAAACCGCACGTCAATAGGCAACATACGTAGAACAACAATGTTTGTTGTACCCCCCTTTGTTCATGTAATGTTTTTATATTACCACAACCTATTTAATTGATAACATGTAATATTATTTTTAGTACATTAGTGGGACCGGCTCGTTAGCACGTACTATTCGCCTTCACTTACTGGTGGGTTCCATGTGTGCTCTCTCTCTCTCTCTCCTCCCCTTCTGCATTTAGATGCACGGGCAAACAAGAAGAACTCGCGGGCGATGTTGCCATTGACCATATCTGGACGCGTTCACAAGTTACGACACCAGTTTCACGTAATAGTAGCACTACTCAATGTGTAAGTGCAATGCACATTAATTTGGAAGTATATTAGGCCAACTCCACCACGCGACCCCAAACGGACGTCCGTTTTGTCCGGATTATGTCCGTTTGGGTAGGGCAATGGGGTTGTGTCCGAGCCTGTCCTGGGATGCGGTGGCCGTGCGCCCAGCGCGCGGCCGCATCCGTTTGCCCCATCACGTCCGCCAGTGCCAAAATGCCCATATTTTCATATGAAAACAAGTTTGCATGTCCAAATATTAATTGTTTGAAAATTAAAATAGTTTTACAACCCAATTGAAATTGTCTCTAATAAAGACAGTTTTACATCCAAATCAAAATTGTCTTGAATGAACATAAAACGAACCAATACATCTATCGGTTGCCAATATGCTCCCACACGTGCTCAACCAAGTCATTTTGAAGAGTCTTATGAGTTGCCAATCACGTAGCTCACGATGGAACTGGACAAACTGAGCAAACGTGTACGGTTCTTGGTGCAGGGGCTCAACATTGTCACCTTGAAAATCAAATCCTTGGTCGAAGATACTCTCATCACACTCGTCCTCGACGATCATGTTGTGCATAATCACACAAGCAGTCATCACCTCCCAAAGCTTCCTTTCATCCCATGACAGTGCAGGGTATCGAACGATGCCCCACCAAGATTGAAGCACACCAAAAGCACGTTCCACATCCTTTCTAGCACTTTCTTGCATTTGGGAAAATCTCTTTCTCTTCTCACCTTGGGGCTTCGAGATTATCTTCACAAAAGTTGACCACTGAGGATATATACCATCAGCTAGATAGTATCCTTTGTTGTACTGGTGGCCGTTGATCTCAAAGTTGATAGGTGGGGAGCGGCCTTCTGCAAGCCTCGCGAAGACTGGAGAACGTTGTAGCACGTTGATATCATTGTGAGAACCTGCAATGCCGAAGAAAGAATGTCATATCCAAAGATCCTGCGATGCCACCGCTTCTAATATGACAGTGCACTCGCTGACATGCCCCTTATACTAGCCCTGCCAAGCAAATGGACAGTTCTTCCACTCCCAATGCATACAATCTATGCTGCCAAGCATGCCTGGAAAGTGTCTAGCTACGTTGGTTGCCAACAATCTCTCTGTATCAGCGGTAGTTGGTTGCCTCAAGTAATCTGGGCCAAACACCTCGATCACACCCTGGCAGAACTTGTACATTGACATCAAACATGTTGTCTCGCTCATACGCACGTACTCATCCACCAGATCGCCTGGAATTCCATACGCAAGCATGCGGACGGCCGCGGTGCATTTCTGGTAAGAGGAGAACCCAAGCTTGCCAAGGGCATCCATCTTGCACTCAAAGTATGGGTCATGACCAACCATTCCCTCTCGGATACGATTGAACACATGCCCTGCCATTCGAAAACAACGACGGAATTTATCCGGCTTGAAGAGTAGTTTGTTGGAAAAGTAATCGGCATAGAGCAGGGCGTGGCCTCTCTCCCTATTGCGGTTCAGGTTGGGAGCACGGCCAGGGACTGACCCCCTGTACCGAGGAAGCTGCCATTGAATGTGGTCGTGAACGACCAGTGCAGCCACCACAAGATCTTCATCATCCGACAACGAATCGTCCGATGAACAAAGGAAGTGGTGGAAGAGAAACTCGTCTCCACTGTCCATACCTTTGTGGGCAAAATGTCGAACACCTTGCGATCGTGCTGGCGAAGAGGCCGCGATGATCACCTCCATGCAGCAGGGGTGGTTGCCGACCGGCTACTGGCCGCTCTGGAGCCGTCAGAAGCTGTTGCAGCCGCCGTGGTATATCGCGAGCGGTCGTGTCTCCTCTACCACCGGCAAAGACGGCGACGGCCAAACTTCCTACGAACGACGGCCAAAACTATGGCGAAAGCGCGGGTGTGGTGGCGGCCATGTCTACACATGGTTTGGTTGGACGACCGAGGGCTGCACGGTGAGGAGGCGGCCGGAGAATAGCGGCGGCACCGGCGGCGGGGTGGGGCGGGAGACAGAGGGTCAAAGCGTTGGGACGGAGGGACTGCTAGTGTCCTCGACAGGCGGGCCACAGGGGGACAAGGGCGTGCATCGCAGCCGTCCGCGCGCGTTTGTTTCACCCCAAATCGAGCGCAACTTTGGGCCGGGGATGGGTCAAAAAATGGACGGATTCTGGACATTTGTCCGTTTGAGGCCGTGCGTTAGGCCACGCTATGTAACACCCCAAAAATTTAACCAGGTATTAGTTATTAAAATTTTGCCAAGAGTTCAAAATTTTGCCTGCAAGAATATTTCTGTTGATTTCAAAACCTTTCTTTTATTGTTAAGGATTTAACTTTCCCAAGTGGATCTTTCCAAGCATATTGAACTTCTATGCCCTCTCATTAAAACAATTTCCTAATCAGTAGGTTTATTTATAAAAATTTTCCACCCTGAGCTATATTCTTTAAAATGACTTGTTTTATGTTTGGAGCTCTTTTTGTACTACAACCATTTGATTAACTTAACTAAAAATTCCACCAAAATTTGGAGATGTCATGTGATGCCTCTAAATCACTTTTATGCAATAATATAGTTCATTCATTGCATATTTTGCGTGCTACACAGGTTTTTCCTCTCTGGTCCAGTGGGCAGTTTTGCACTGCAACCCTTTTAAATATTTGTTTCTAGCTTCCACCAAAATTATGGGAGGTCAGTAGGAGCATATGGTTCCATTGTATGCAAAAATCCAGGGATGTTCTTTGAAAATTTTGAGCGAATCAACCTAATCTCCATTCTGGTTCATCATGATGGTTTGTACAGCAACCCTAGTCTTACTTGCTCTTTGGCCCTAGATTCTTTCTCCTACTTGTAGTCCTCCATGCTAAACCCCTAAGTCCAGGAGCATACAACCATTGGCATATTTTTGGTTCATGAAATAATGCCATTCACATCCTGTCCAGATTTGAAGTTCTGCAAATCTTGCACTAACAAGTTTCTCCCTTTTGCAAACTAACCTCACCACCCTCTTGTGCATCCAAGGAGACATTGATCTGGAACATTTGGCCCCTCCAAGAATAGCCTAGGTGCCTTTGGCATTTTGACAAACACCTGGAGTGCATGGGCTATATTGGCATGATCTCAAGTCTACATTATGAACTTGGCCACCTGGACAAACCACCTTGTCCCTGGAGTTTCCCTCTACCTCTAACCTAGTTCTGTTGCTTGCCAACCTCACCTGTGAACTGTAGCACGCCACGGCATTGTGTCGAACACCTTTCGTGCATGCACTGGACGCGCCCAGAGCGCGCGTATTGCACAAGCGGCACCCGAGCCGCCGCGTCACGCCCCGCACTCACCACAGCCCATGACCGACCGCAGCCGGCACGCCGTGTCCCCTTGCGTGCAGCATGCTCCCCACTCACCGCAACGCGCCAAGCAGAGCCTCGCCGCGTCCCCGGCAAGCCGAGAACTAGCCGCCACGGCCGCCCGACAGCCCTGACTCAGGCCAGCGCCGCCCAAGCCACCCCGGCTCGCCACCTGCCCCTGTGAGCAGTGCAAGTTTATCCCCTCGCTTGTCGGCTAGCTCTCGTCGCCTCCACGTCCCCCTGCTACTACAAAACGTCGGCCGCCGGAGATCTTATCCCCACCGCCGCGAAACCGACCTCGTCGCGCTATAAAAGGAAGCCCCGAGCTCGTCAAGACCTCAAGGAACTTCCCTCACGCCCTCACTGACCCTCCCGTGGTAGTAG
This sequence comes from Triticum dicoccoides, assembly GCF_002162155.2. NCBI lineage: Eukaryota > Viridiplantae > Streptophyta > Magnoliopsida > Poales > Poaceae > Triticum > Triticum dicoccoides. The sequence continues at coordinate 89,862,408 of NC_041393.1, read as the reverse complement.
AAAGACCAGAGGCGTCGTCTTCCTTTTCTCCGGCAAACACAACCGCCGCCGCCATCTCGACCACTCCGGTACCAGTAGAGCCTCCCCCTCTCCACTCTCTCCACCAGAAGCTCTATCTTCCTCCCCTGAACCCTTCCCCCTGCTCAATTTCGATCGGGTACCACCGCGGCCCCGAAACCACTTCGCCCCGAAGCTTTCCTCCGCCGTGAAGCTCGCCGCCGGCAGCCCACGCCGTCCCCGCCGACCCAGCGACTACCAGTAGGACCGCCCCGGTATGACGGATCCATCCCCACCCTCTAGAGGCCGCGAGGAGCTGCCGCTCGCCGGTGTTGGTCGCCGGAGCCTCCGCCTCTGTCCAGCCAGAGGAGGAAGGAGGCGGGGGAGATTGGTCAAAGCTGACCAGTGGGCCCTTGGACCCACTGTTAGTGACCCCGCTTCAGTCCACGTGGGTTAAGTGGTAACGTATTTGCAAAGTACGTCTTCGACATGTACCGGTTCGAAGCGTTTTTCTTTTCCTTTTCTGCTTTTTAAAAAAACAGATTTTGACCAAATGTTTGACTGGCTATATCTTTTAAAATATAGCTCCAAATGAATTGATTCTTTTTCCTACATCTCTCAAATTCTGTCTAGTTTATTTTAAGATTTATTTGGAAAAAATTTCAAACAACTTTTTGTGCTGTTTTTATTTTGTGTGTTAATTCATTTATATTTTCAAAAATAGGATTTTTGAAGAGAGGATAAGTATTTCAAGAGTTTGAAATGCACCCTGCCTTCCCATGACCTGAAGGAAAGCATTCTGAACCCCGGCATAATATTCTTTGTGTTCGATGACACGTTTATCACATCACCTCACTTTGGAGAAACTTGTTATTTTATGTGATATGATCCTATGCATGGGTGCATGTTAGTGATTTCCATGCTGTTGGAAATGATCACACTTGTGATGATAATCATCCTCGTATGCCTTACAGGCATACCGGCAGGAACCCGAGAAAAACCTCTGTCTTGGGTAGGCATGAGTCTGTCGCCGGTCTCCGTCGGGACGGTTATGTCTGGTATGGCATGGTAAGGTGGTATGAGCGGTCACTCTGTTGGTTGAAATATATTCGTTATGCTAATCATGCAGGGAATACTTAAACCTCCTGAGTCGACCGTAGATCGAGTCTTGTTCCAGTAACCCCCATACTTGTTCCGTACTACCACTCGTCTCTACAACAAGTAGAGTATGGTTCAGTAATTTGTTAACCCCTTTCCAGCACACACCGTACAGAGGGGCCGGGATGAGGGTACCACGGCCATGGATTAAAGCCAGTCATCCGGTCAGGGGGCATGGGTGTTTTCGGTTGAAGCCGATGGGGTAGCTTCCCCAGTTTTGCGCGCGGTATAAATTTTGTGATCCCATGCTAATCGAGGTTGTAGCCTCCCCACTTAGAGTTTGCTTGACAGGTGTCGTGGGTGATTCTAGACACGTGTGAGTTAAGCTGGTGTGTGCAAGTCAGGTGCGTTTTCATTTAAAAGACCGTAGATGGAATTAGTCCCGATGGACTAATGGAATCCATTACTCGTGGGTAAAGAGTACACCCTCTGCAGAGATTAAACCTATTCGAATAGCCGTGTCCATGGTTAAGGATTACAGTCTGGGATGGGTCAAGTGTCGGTCTTAGTGTCAGTCTTCGGAGGTGAAACTGTTAAACCAGAACGGGAATTACTAATTGTGACTTGTGAATGTTATGATTATTATTATTGTTGACTAACCCGTGATATTACTGTTATCATCGAGTATCTCTGGGATGGTTCTACCTCCGGGATATTCACTATGATGGCATTTCTTTTAAAGCCCTTTATGTGGTGTCGCTCAGACGCCCGACTGTGGCATCTCTTTTAAAGCCCTTTATGTGGTGTCGCTCAGACGCCCGACCGTGGCATTTCTTTTAAAGCCCTTTATGTGGTGTCGCTCAGACGCCCGACTGTGGCATTTCTTTTAAAGCCCTTTATGTGGTGTCGCTCAGACGCCCGACTGTGGTATTTCTTTTAAAGCTCTTTATGTGGTGTCGCTCAGACGCCCGACTGTGGCATTTCTTTTAAAGCCCTTTATGTGGTGTCGCTCAGACGCCCGACTATGGCATTTCTTTTAAAGCCCTTTATGTGGTGTCGCTCAGACGCCCGACTGTGGCATATTTGTTATTTATTTCATAATTTTAATACTGCTATGTTATTGCATTTTTATAAATAACCTGCTTACATGCATCAGAGATTTATCTACTTTTTTTTGACTGCCATCATGAACATAAATATCTTTAGCACATCATCATGTTATTCCTGTGTTCAAAATGTTTGCGAGTACATTCAAAGTACTCACTGGCTTGTCCCTGGCTATTGTCTTGGCCAGATTTCTTGCGCGGAGAGGAGCGACCGTGATGACAGCCCAGAACCTATGCTACGGTGATAGCAGCCTCGCGAAGATAGGAATTAACCTGGTCAGCTGTTCCCGTGGGAAATGGAGTTCCATGGGCACTGATGTTTCACAACCCGCTTCCGCCATCAATCACTAGAACCCATTTGTTGTACTCACAGACCAGAATGGTCTTGTACTACATATTCTGTTTTTGCTTGGAATTTATGTATCAAGTTGGAGCCTCATCAGCTAACAGTAATCCTGGGGCTGATGAGCACGACGGTCTCTTTCTGGAAATTGATACCCGGAAAAACCAGTCGTGACAGACTTGGTACCAGAGCCAGGCTGATCATTGGCTAATCCTATCTTAGCTAGGTCGAAAAACTTAGGTAAACCAACCTAGCAGACCCTAACCAAAACCCCAGCCAAGCTTCCCGTGCAAGATAGCCACACAGTAAGTCCGACACTTTTGGCAGTTGGTGCCCAACCTATCAGTCTAGCCTGTCGATCACACGCCAATGACTGATGGCAAAAATGTTTCATTCGCAAGCGTGCGAAGGAAGACTCCGTTCCCTTTTTCTATAAAAAGGGGACGCTAGCCTCAACCCAGCACAGCCTCTTCCCCAACCTAGCCACAATGCCTGGTCCCATAGAGCACAATGAGACCACAGCAACCAATCTTGGAGGTTTCGTGACCATACTCACAAACCTCACCCGTCGTGCCTATGCGTTAGAAGAGCCCCCAGAATATGTTGTGTACCAAGGACCCATGAGCGGTGAAGACCGCCAATTCTGGGCCACTGTGCACATCTACGGTAGGGGTCTATCTCCAGAACGCCCCTACAGGTTCACTGGAAGAACAACTTCCTTCGAGCCACAAGCCATCCAGCTAGCCGCTCGAGAAGCTATAGTTCAACTCCGGCAGTTGTCGCCTAGAGTTAACTGTCGCTCGTTCTACTACTACCCCAGGCGTGAAGGGTATGGCAGACCACCCCAAGTTGCCAGCGGAGACCATGAGACGGATCCCGCGTTGTTGCACCTAGTGCGTAATGTAAGTGCACTAGAGGCATTGTTTGATCAGATCACTATTGATCTGATCGCAGCTCGAGGAGAGCTGGTTCGCCGAGCCCCGATAAGCAGGGAAGTCGAGTCCGACACCGACAACCCAGTCGTGCTGTTTGGACACCCGATAGAGGCCCTGAGGTCAACTGCAACCAGCGGCCAAGGTGTCTTGATGACCCCAGAAGTGCTTCGTCACCTTTTGGGAGCACACTCCAACGGGATTGTGGCCAACAATCCCCGCGATGGTCATCATCGCTACCCCGACCCTGCAGTTCCTCTGCCATCTCCGACTAATCCCGACAGTGAGACACATGGAGAAGCCTCGACATCCACCAGACACGCCCATTTAGACGTAAACGAGGTAGACTAAGCTGTGCGAGTAGTACCGAGTCTCAGTGTATCCCCGCTTTGTAATCACGAAATCTTGTGTATTAACGCAGCCTATCGTTGTGCCCCTGTTTTAATGGCAGCCACGCGTATTTTTGTCAGCATAGTGCACATTTTCCGGGCACAACTACCAAAACCAACCCCGACGACAACCGCAATAACACGTCTCTTTATGAGATATGTGTATCTCTGACACTGACCCGACCTTTGGAGCTAAGCTGGTAAATTTATTACCTTTCACCATGGTGAAATGACCCAGCCCCTTTGCTATTTAAAGGCCACCTTGTGATCTTACCAAGCACCCCACATCTTGTGTAGCACCCTCACAACCTTCTTCCTGTCATGCCGAGCCCCAGTATTCATCTGAGAACCCCAGATGCAACCCCAGGTAGCTTTGTCAAAATATTGTGGGACTTTACCTGCAGTACCATGGGTTCTTCCCAGCCACCCCAGTACGAGCTGTTCAAATCGAGAATCACTTTTTCCACCTCGGAATATTGGGCAGCAGTACACATCCCTCTTGTAGACTCCAATCAAGATCCAACGGAAGTTTCCTTCGTGGGGAAATCTATGCCAACCCCACACCTGGCCATAGAAGCTGCTGCGAAAGAAGCGATTGCTTGCCTTCGATCCGCAGTGCCCTATGCCCGCGAACGAGGATATTATTACTTTCCGAGCCGTGCAACGCCCGGGGGAGTAACATCTTCCCCCGGTGGGCGGATTGAGAGAGACCCAGTACTGGCCAACCTCATCCAGTACATCATCGCGCAAGAGCATTTGAATCAGCAAGTGATGGATTATCTCCAGAATCTCACTGGTCTGAACCCTCAGATTGCAATCGGCAGACCACTGAGACCCGATCCGGAGAGACTCATACATCGACTGATCAATCCACTTCCTCCGATAGAAGAAGAGTGCGTTCCACTACCAGAGACTTTTCCCCGAGACCCTGACCAGATACCATTCTCATTTCAGACGTCACTGCTGTATTTGTTATTTCAGCATTTACTATTATGTGGTAACTTGTGCATGGTACCTCGGGTTGGTGTGACGAGTCGAGTATTTAGTTTTTTCGTTTGTGAGTGATTTTCTTCGTGAGCAACCTGTGTAACCACGAAAAATCCTGGAATGAGATTTTCTTCTTCCAGAACTTGCTGCATCTTTTATCCTCTCACTGCATGGATTATTCATTTTATTTCACGCAGCACCACGGCAGCAGACGCACAACCACTCGGACTCTTACACTACCTGAAATACACGCAACCATGTTGCATCTCACCAACCACCCTTCTAAGCACTCCACATGCCGCCAAGGGGGAGATTAGCAGATAATCATCCGGACACCATCCACCTCCAACACATCATTAGCGGTAAAACACTCGGGATTACGCCTAATCCTCATGATCACCGCCACCGCGGAGAGCCAGCACTCGAGCGGCAGCATCGCAACGATCATCATATATCATCACGCACAGGAGCACCGAGAGCCCCAGCACTGCCGCCAGCCCTCCACACACTAGGATCATGTACCAGTCCGGCACCGTCTCCGCCATTGGAGCCTCGTCTCGAGGTCCGGTGAACGGTAATGGAGGAGGAGGAGGAGTAAAAGCGAGGCCAGGTGCGAAGATGAAGAAGGAGCACCGCAGTCGTTTTATAGCTCGGGATCGGTGTACGGTGGACGAAGTCCACCAGCGCTGCTCATCGCCCGATCGCCGGTGTTCGGAGGCGAATCCGCGAGCAGTGCTGACAGCGCACTAGCCCATGATGTGAGTGCACACTGCACCGGCAGCAAGCACGCCGCGCACTACCGCAGTACGGCCTAGATGCCATACGCGCTAGTCGTCGTCGGTGGAGAAAACCAGAAAAAAAACCCGCGGGAGAGAGGAAGAAGAGAGAGCCAGAGGTAGAAGAAGAGACTGACAGTGGGCCCTGGTCCCACCTATCAGCCAGAGGGAGCACTGTGTTCTCGGGTACGACCAGCATATCGTTGAATTTAAGATTTATTCTAAATTCACTACATCCCGCATAGAAATCACTCGCTGTCCGAAACGTGGAATTTCTCCACACAACGCCAGTGCCCACACTGTAGTTATTCACCACTTATTGCCCTCTCACTGTAGCCTCTTTTTACCACTTGTGTAAATGATCTTTCGATCTAGTAAAAGTATTTTTCTTTTGTTTCCCAAAGCTTAGCAAATCTTGAGGACGAGATTTTTTTAGGGGGTTAGTATTTGTAACACCCCAAAAATTTAATCACGTTTTAGTTATTAAAATTTTGCCAAGAGTTTAAAATTTTGCCTGCAAGAATATTTCTGTTGATTTCAAAACCTTTCTTTTATTGTTAAGGATTTAACTTTCCCAAGTGGATCCTTCCAAGCATATTGAACTTCTATGCCATCTCATTAAAACAATTTCCTAATCAATAGGTTTATTTATAAAAATTTTCCACCCTGAGCTATATTCTTTAAAATGACTTGTTTTAAGTTTGGAGCTCTTTTTGTACTACAACCATCTGATTAACTTAACTAAAAATTCCACCAAAATTTGGAGATGTCATGTGATGCCTCTAAATCACTTTTATGCAATAATATAGTTCATTCATTGCATATTTTGAGTGCTACACTGGTTTTTCCTCTCTGGTCCAGTGGGCAGTTTTGCACTGCAACCCTTTTAAATATTTGTTTCTAGCTTCCACCAAAATTATGGGAGGTCAGTAGGAGCATATGATTCCATTGTATGCAAAAAATCCAGGGATGTTCTTTGAAAATTTTGAGTGAATCAACCTAGTCTCCATTCTGGTTCATCATGATGGTTTGTACAGCAACCCTAGTCTTACTTGCTCTTTGGCCCTAGATTCTTTCTCCTACTTGTAGTCCTCCATGCTAAACCCCTAAGTCCAGGATCATACAACCATTGGCATATTTTTGGTTCATGAAATAATGTCATTCACATCCTGTCCAGATTTGAAGTTCTGCAAATCTTGCACGAAAAAGTTTCTCCTTTTTGCAAACTAACCTCACCACCCTCTTGTGCATCCAAGGAGACATTGATCTGGAAGATTTGGCCCCTCCAAGAATAGCCTAGGTGCCTTTGGCATTTTGACAAACACCTGGAGTGCATGGGCTATATTGGCATGATCTCAAGTCTACATTATGAACTTGGCCACCTGACCAAACCACCTTGTCCCTGGAGTTTCCCTCTACCTCTAACCTAGTTCTGTTGCTTGCCAACCTCACCTGTGACCTGTAGCACGCCACGACATTGTGTCGAACACCTTCCGTGCGTGCACTGGACGCACCAAGAGCGCGCGTATTGCATGAGCGGCACCCGAGCCGCCGCGTCACGCCACGCACTCACCACAGCCCGTGACCGACCGCAGCCGGCATGCTGTGTCCCCTTGCACGCAGCATGCTCCCCACTCACCGCAACGCGCCAAGCAGAGCCTCGCCGCGTCCCCGGCAAGCCGAGAACTAGCCGCCACGGCCACCCGACAGCCCTGACTCAGGCCAGCGCCGCCCAAGCCACCCCGGCTCGCCACCTGCCCCTGTGAGCAGCGCAAGTTTATCCCCTCGCTCGTCGGCTAGCTCTCGTCGCCTCCACGTCCACCTGCTGCTACAGAACGTCGGTCGCCGGAGATCTTATCCCCACCACCATGGAACCGACCTCGTCGCGTTATAAAAGGAAGCCCCGAGCTCGTCAAGCCCTCAATGAACTTCCCTCACGCCCTCACTGACCCTCCCGTGGTAGTAGAAAGACTAGAGGCGTCGTCTTCCTTTTCTCCGGCAAACACAGCCGCCGCCGCCATCTCGACCACTCCGGTACCACCAGAGCCTCCCCCTCTCCACTCTCTCCACCAGAAGATCTATCTTCCTCCCCTAAACCCTTCCCCCTGCTCAATTTCGATTGGGAACCACCGCGGCCCCGAAACCACTTCACCCCGAAACTTTCCTCCGCCGCGAAGCTCGCCGCCGGCAGCCCATGCCGTCCCCGCCGACCCAGCGACTACCAGTAGGACCGCCCCGGTCTGACGGATCCATCCCCACCCTCCAGAGCCCTCGAGGAGCCGCCGCTCGCCGGCGTTGGTCGCCGGAGCCTCCGCCTCTATCCAGCCAGAGGAGGAAGGAGGCGGGGGAGATCGATCAAACCTGACCAGTGGGCCCTTGGACCCACTGTCAGTGACCCCGCTCCAGTCCACGTGGGTTAAGTGGTAACGTATTTGCAAAGTACATCTTCGATATGTACCGGTTCGAAGCGTTTTTCTTTTCTTTTTCTGTTTTTTTAAAACAGATTTTGACCAAACGTTTGACTAGCTATATCTTTTAAAATATAACTCCAAATGAATTGATTCTTTTTCCTACATCTCTCAAATTCTGTCTAGTTTATTTTAAAATTTATTTGGAAAAAAATTCAAACAACTTTTTGTGCTGTTTTTATTTTGTGTGTTAATTCATTTATATTTTCAAAAATAGGATTTTTGAAGAGAGGATAAGTATTTCAAGAGTTTGAAATGCACCCTGCCTTCCCATGACCTGAAGGCAAGCATTCTGAACCCCGGCATAATATTCTTTGTGTTCGATGACACGTTTATCACATCACCTCACTTTGGAGAAACTTGTTATTTTATGTGATATGATCCTATGCATGGGTGCATGTTAGTGATTTCCATGCTGTTGGAAATGATCACACTTGTGATGATAATCATCCTCATATGCCTTACATGCATACCGGCAGGAACCCGGGAAAAACCTCTGTCTTGGGTAGGCATGAGTCTGTCGCCGGTCTCCGTCGGGACGGTTATGTGTGGTATGGCATGGTAAGGTGGTATGAGCGGTGACTTTGTTGGTTGAAATATATTCGTTATGCTAATCATGCAGGGAATACTTAAACCTCCTGAGTCAACCGTAGATCGAGTCTTGTTCCAATAACCCCCATACTTATTCCGTACTACCACTTGTCTCTACAACAAGTAGAGTACGGTTCAGTAATTTGTTAACCCCTTTCCAGCACACACCGTACAGAGGGGCCGGGATGAGGGTACCACGGCCATGGATTAAAGCCAGTCATCTGGTCAGGGGGCATGGGTGTTTTCGGTTGAAGCCGAGGGGGTAGCTTCCCCAGTTTTGCACGCGGTATAAATTTTGTGATCCCATGCTAATCGAGGTTGTAGCCTCCCCACATAGAGTTTGCTTGATAGGTGTCGTGGGTGATTCCAGACACGTGTGAGTTAAGCTGGTGTGTGCAAGTCAGGTGCGTTTTCATTTAAAAGACCATAGACGAAATTAGTCCCGATGGACTAATGGAATCCGTTACTCGTGGGTAAAGAGTACACCCTCTGCAGAGATTAAACCTATTCGAATAGCCGTGTCCATGGTTAAGGATTACAGTCTGGGATGGGTCAAGTGTCGGTCTTAGTGTCGGTCTTCGGAGGTGAAACTGTTAAACCAGAACGGGAATTACTAATTGTGACTTGTGAATGTTATGATTATTATTATTGTTGACTAACCCGTGACATTACTGTTATCATCGAGTATCTCTGGGATGGTTCTACCTCCAGGATATTCACTATGATGGCATTTCTTTTAAAGCCCTTTATGTGGTGTCGCTCAGACGCCCGACTATGGCATTTCTTTCAGAGCCCTTTATGTGGTGTCACTTAGACGCCTGACTGTGGCATTTCTTTTAAAGCCCTTTATGTGGTGTCGCTCAGACGCCCGACTGTGGCATATTTGTTATTTATTTCATAATTTTAATACTGCCATGTTATTGCATTTTTATAAATAACCTGCTTACATGCATCAGAGATTTATCTACTTTTTTTTGACTGCCATCATGAGCATAAATATCTTTAGCACATCATCATATTATTCCTGTGTTCAAAATGTTTGCGAGTACATTCAAAGTACTCACTGGCTTGTCCCTGGCTATTGTCTTGGCCAGATTTCTTGCGCGGAGAGGAGCGACCGTGATGACGGCCCAGAACCTATGCTATGGTGATAGCAGCCTCACGAAGATAGGAATTAACCTGGTCAGCTGTTCCCGTGGGAAATGGAGTTCCATGGACACTGATGTTTCACAACCCGCTTCCGCCATCAATCACTAGAACCCATTTGTTGTACTCACAGACCAGAATGGTCTTGTACTACATATTCTGTTTTTGCTTGGAATTTCTGTATCAAGTTGGAGCCTCATCAGCTAACAGTAATCCTGGGGCTGACGAGCACGACGGTCTCTTTCTGGAAATTGATACCCGGAAAAACCGGTCGTGACACGCTATTCGTCCATTTTACCCCAAACGGACGCACCCGGACAAGATGGGGTCGCGCGGTGGAGTTGTCCTTAAGTGCATGCGGATATTAACTAGGATATTATTTGCGTGTTATTATGTGATTAGAACTATTTTTGGCATGAAATTAAATGCACGCTAAACGTGTTGAGCGCTCGACATTGAAGCAGTCTACGTCATTGGATGACAAGGAATGCATGTGGCTTGATGACGTTTTATGTTTAATTTGATATGGCTCCAGCAGAACATTCAATCGATCAAACCATAGATTTCGTTCAGTCTGACTCCAACTTTAAATTATATGATGATTGATCTAAAATAAACAAAAATGGTAAACATTCATATTTTTAGCATGGAAATCCGAATGTTTTTCATGGAAAATTTAGATTACACGGCGGCGGCGGGGGCATCTTGAGGTGGGAAGCGGCTCCTCTGCCGTGCTTTGTGTGTCGCCGGGCCACTGACCGACGGTGATGGTGGCGTCTTGCACCGTTGTTGGCGTACTCTTGGATGTTGGCCTAGCTTCAAGGAAGGCTAAAATGTTCTGGACTTCGGAGCGAGTCAACTGGTGGGAGGAGGCGACTGGCATTGGTGCAAGGAAGCGGGTGATGGCGCCATCCATGCCGCTGAGGGAGGCACTGGCACACGCACGGGGACAGGCGCTGCAATGTCACGGCGGAGACATTCGTGTGCACGGGCACCGGCATGGGCGTGCACGTCAGTGCACGCGCATGCGCATGCGTGATAACCCACAAGTGTAGGGAATCACAACAGCTTTCGAGGGTGAAGTACAACCCAAATTTATTGATTCGACACAAGGGGGAGCCAAAGAATATTCTTCAGTATTAGTAGTTGAGTTGTTAATTCAACCACACCTGGATAACTTAGTATCTGCAGCAAAGTATTTAGTAGCAAAGTTGTATGATAGTAATGGTAACAGTAGAAGAAGTAAAGATAAATGTTTTTGGGTTTTTGTAGTAGTTGTAACAGTAGCAATGGAACAGTAAATAAGCGAAGAACAATATATGAAAAGCTCGTAGGCAATGGATCAGTGATGGATAATTATGCCGGATGTGATTCCTCATGTAATAGCTATAACATAGGGTGACACAGAACTAGCTCCAATTCATCAATGTAATGTAGGCATGTATTCCGTCAATAGTCATACGTGCTTATGGAAAAGAACCTGCATGCCATCTTTTATCCTACCCTCCCGTGGCAGCGGGGTCCTAGCGGAAACTAAGGGATATTAAGGCCTCCTTTTAATAGAGAACCGGACCAAAGCATTAACACATAGTGCATACATGAACTCCTCAAACTACGGTCATCACCGAGAAGTATCCCGATTATTGTCACTTCGGGGTTGTCGGATCATAACACATAATAGGTGACCATAGACTTGCAAGATAGGATCAAGAACACACATATATTCATGAAAACATAATAGGTTCAGATCTGAAATCATGGCACTCGGGCCCTAGTGACAGGCATTAAGCATAGCAAAGTCATAGCAACATCAATCTCAGAACATAGTGGATACTAGGGATCAAACCCTAACAAAACTAACTTGATTACATGGTAAATCTCATCCAACCCATCACCGTCCAAACAAGCCTACGATGGAATTACTCACGCGCGGCGGTGAGCATCATGAAATTGGTGATGGAGGATGGTTGATGATGACGACGGCGACGAATCCCCCTCTCCGGAGCCCCGAACAGACTCCAGATCAGCCCTCCCAAGAGAGATTAGGGCTTGGCCGGCGGCTCTGTGTCGTAAAACGCGATTGAACTTTCTCTCTGATTTTTTTCTCCGCGAGACGGAGTATATGGAGTTGGAGTTGAGGTCGGTGGAGGTCCAGGGGGCCCACGAGATAGGGGGCGCGCCCTACAGGGGGGCGCCCCCCTGTCTCGTGGACAGGCCCTGGGCCCCCTGGTGTATTTCTTTCGCCCAGAAATTCTTATTAATTCCAAAAAGTTCCTCCGTGGATTTTCAGGACATTCCGAGAACTTTTCTTTTCTACACATAAAACAACATCATGGCAGTTCTGCTAAAAACAGCGTCGGTCCGGGTTAGTTTCATTCAAATCATGCAAGTTAGAGTAAAAAACAAGGGCAAAAGTGTTTGGAAAAGTAGATACGTTGGAGACGTATCAACTCTCCCAAGCTTAAACCTTTGCTTGTCCTCAAGCAATTCAGTTGATAAACTGAAAGTGATAAAGAAAAACTTTTACAAAATCTGTTTGCTCTTGTTGTTGTAAACATGAAAAGCCAGCATTCAAGATTCAGCAAATATTATGAACTAACCATACTCTCAATAACACTTGGGTCTCACAATTACTCATATCAATAGCATAATCAGCTAGCGAGCCATAATAATAAAACTCGGATGACAACACTTTCTCAAAATAATTATAACATGATATAACAAAATGGTATCTCGCTAGCCCTTTCTGGGACCGCAAAACATAAATGCAGAGCACCTTTAAAGATCAAGAACTGACTAAACATTGTAATTCATGGTAAAAGAGATCCAGTCAAGTCATACCCAATATAAACCAATAGTAATGAATGCAAATGACAGTGTGCTCTCCAGCGGGTGCTTTTAATAAGAAGGGTGATGACTCAACATAAAAGTAAATAGATATGCCCTTCGCAGAGGGAAGCAGGGATTTAGGGTGGTGCTAGAGCTCGATTTTAAAATAGAGATTGAATAACATTTTGAGCGGCATACTTTCACTGTCAACGCAACAACTATGAGATGGTTGTATCTTCCATACTACATGCATTATAGGCAGTTCCCAAACAGAATGGTAAAGGTTTATACTCCCCTAACCATGAACAAGCATCAAACCATGGCTTGCTCGAAACAACGAGTGCCTCCAACTAACAACAACCCTAGGAGAGTTTTGTTTAATTATTTTGATTTGCTTTGATCTTTTTGGATAATGGGACTGGTCATCCCGGTTACCGGCCCTTTCTCGTGAATGAGGAGCGGAGTCCACTCCTCGTGAGAATAACCCACCTATCATGGAAGATATAGGCAGCCCTAGTCGTAACATGAGCTGCTCGAGCATACAAAATAGAATTTCATTTGAAGGTTTGGAGTTTGGCACATACAAATTTACTTGGAACGGTAGGTAAATACCGCATATAGGAAGGTATAGTGGACTCATATGGAACAACTTTGGGGTTTAAGGAGTTTGGATGCACAAGCAGTATTCCCGCTTAGTACATGTGAAGGCTAGCAAAAGACTGGGAAGCGACCAACTAAGAGAGCGACAACAGTCATACACATGCATTAAAACTAATTCACACCGAATACAAGTATGAGTAGGATATAATCCACAATGAACATAAATATCGTGAAGGCTATGTTGATCTGTTTCAACTACATGGGTGAACATGTGCCAAGTCGAGTCACTCAATTCATTTAAAGGAGGATACCATCCCATCATTCCACGTCATAATCATTCTAATAGCATGTTGGCACGCGAGGTAAACCATTATAACTCATAGCTAATCAAGCATGGCACAAGCAACTATAATCTCTAAATGTCATTGCAAATATGTTTACTTCATAATAGCTGACTCAGAAACGATGAACTCATCATATTTACAAAAACAAGAGAGGTCGAGTTCATACCAGCTTTTCTCATCCCAATAAGTCCATCATATATCGTCATTATTGCCTTTCACTTGCATGACCGAACGATGTGTATAATAATAAGAGTGCATGTGCATTGGACTAAGCTGGAATCTGCAAGCATTCAACTCAAAAGAGAAGACAAGTAATATGGGCTCTAAATTAAATAAACAATCATGCATATGAGAGCCACTAAACATTTTCAATATGGTCTTCTCGACCCCCAAAGAAAAGAAAAGAAAACTATTTACACGGGAAAGCTCCCAACAAGTAAGAAGAAGAACTAGAAATCTTTTTGGGTTTTCATTTTAATTTCTACTACAAGCATGGAAATTAAACTAACTAATTTTTTTTGGTTTTTCTCAAGGTTTATCAAACACACAAGAAGAAAACTAGAAAAAGGAATTTAAACTAGCATGGATAATACAATGAAAGAGTATGAGCACCGACGACTAGTGTGTGAACATGAATGTAAAGTCGGTGAGAAATGTGTACTCCCCCAAGCTTAGGCTTTTGGCCTAAATTAGTCTAGTACCATGGATCGTCTGGCTGATATCCATAAGTGAAACCGGGGTTGTACAGAGATGTAGCGACAACCGCCCCCTGAGCTGCAGCATGTTGGCGAGCTGCCTCCACTCCCCTCTTGTATTCAGCTGCTTCCTCCCTGGTGACAACATATCTTCCTTTTGCCTGAAAATCAAAAAGGTAGGGAGCACTAAGAGTAACAGGGACGACGTTGCGTCTGTCATAGATTAGTCGATAATGGAGGAATTGTTCATTCCTCTCAAGAAAATGATGACTAAACATAGCTTCTTTATCCAAATAAACAGGAGGTATTATCATATCTCCCTCTCGTGGGGCTATGCCAAGATAATTAGCTACACGGGTTGCATAAATTCCTCCAAATAAATCTCCCTTTCTACTATTATTTTGCAACCTACGTGCAACTATTGCCCCCAAGTTATAACCTTTATAACCTAACACAGCACTCTTGAGGACACACAGATCAGGGACACACATGTGAAATGCTTCATCCTTACCATTAATACATCTACCAATGAAGAGAGCAAAATAATGAATAGCAGGAAAATGAATGCTCCCTATGGTAGCTTGTGCTATGTCCCTAGATTCTCCCATAGTAATACTAGCAAGAAAATCTCTAAATTCATATTTGTGAGGATCATTAGTATAACCCCACTGCGGGAGTTTGCAAGCAGTTGTGAAATCCTCTAAATCCATGGTATAAGATGTATCATAAATATCAAATATGACACTGCGAGAATTATGCACACAGTTATGTTTAAACCTCCGCACAAAGGAATCAGTCAATTGATAGTAATGAGGACACTTATCTTGTAAGAAGTCCTCCAGCTCAGCATTACACACATACGCGTCAAATTCCTCCTTAAAGCCTGCTCTGACCATAAAATCATCGGATGGCCACTCACAAGCTCGTACATTCGCGTCCCTCGGTAATGCAACATCTTGCTCACGTATAGCAATCCTGGGCCCTTTCTTCACCGAGGAACCACCTTGGTACATTCTTCTAAGCATATTTCTTTTTCTGAAATAAATCTGAAATTTTTAGTAACTTCAAAATAAAAGTGCATAAAACTAAACAAGATTGATAGCAACTACTCCTACAAGTGCCTAGAGCCTATATCATGCATTGGAATTGCTTTGGACCTCATAAATTTAACATGCAAGATCAAGAACATGGTCACCTATGCATCAAAAATTTGCAATGAATAAAGCACTAGAACAAAAACTAATTGGACCAATGGAGGAGTCACATAGCAAGCAACAATCTCCCAAAGCAGTTTTGTGAATGGAGCTTTGAGCAAGGAGATCAAAAATCGCAGCAAAATGAGCTAGAACTTGTGCTTGGGCTGGATGGGGATTTTTTTGGGTAGAAGATAATGTGTGTGGGTGCTGGCATAAGTGGAGGGGAGCCACCAGGGGCTCACGAGACAGGGGGGCGCCCTATAGGGGGGGCGCGCCCTACACTCTCGTGGCCTGGTGCTTTCCCCTCCTACAGTGATTTCATTGCCTAAAATCCTCAAATATTCCAGAAAAAATCATACTAAATTTGCAGGGCATTTGGAGCACTTTTATTTTCGGACTATTTTTAATGCATGGATAATTCAGAAAACAGACGGATAATACAATTTTTGCTTTATTTATTCTAAATAAGAGAAAGTAGAAAGAGGGTACAGAAGGTTGTGCCTTCTAGTTTCATCCATCTCATGATCATCAAAATGAATCCACTAACAAGGTTGATCAAGTCTTGTTAACAAACTCATTCCGAATAACACGGAATCGGAGAAATTTCAAATAACACTAAGTTACTGTCAGATTTTCCGGCAGACCCTTGAGGTTCGAACACTGGGGTGCACGCGGAGGTTTCGCCTTCTACCTACTTGTTCCTCACCGAATCGCTAGGATCTAAACTACGAGAAGAACAACACAAGGGACACAGGGTTTATACTGGTTCAGGCCACCATTGTGGTGTAATACCCTACTCCAGTGTGTGGCGTGGTGGTTTGCCTCTTGGGCTGATGATGAATAATACAAGGAAGAATAGCATCGCGAGGGTCTGTTCTTGTGGTGGTGTTGTCCTTTTTGAAGGGTTGATTCTAGATGCCTATCTTATCTTCAGCTTCCTATGCCGATCTTTCTCTTTGGCCGGATGGATCGATCCCTCTACCCTGTGGGTGGCTAGTCCTATTTATAGGCGAAGGCCCTGGGCCTCTTCCCAAATATTGAGCGGGAAGGGCGCCAACAATTGGCCAATTTGAAGGGGAACATCTAGTACACTTATCCTGACTAAAGTTGGTCCTCGCCTGTCAAAGGCTCTGGTGGTGACGCCGACTTGGGCTCCACGGTGACCTCCATCCTGCCGTTGGACTGGTCTTGGTCTTGTTGCACCGAAATGGATGCCTTTGCTTGATACTCTTGCCTGCGCTTGCTCCCCTTGCACCAAAGAGGAAAGAAGGACACTGCGCGGGCTGGCGCCCGGCTGGCGCCCTTGGTTGTCATGGCTTGCGTCATGGGTACCTCGCGAGGTACCCCACCTTGAACTCTCCGCCTCCTCGTGAGCCAGCCTGACGAGGCCGTGCCTAAGGAAGCTCCTTGTCGTCCGTGCCGCGAGGCTTGGCCCCTCGCGAGGGTCTTGAGCTTGTGCTGATGAAGATGGGCCGTGCTGGGCCCCTTTGAGCCATGCCGCAGGCCGCAGGCAGGCAAGTCTGGGGACCCCCGTTCCCAGAACGCCGACAGTAGCCCCCGGGCCCAAGGCGCGCCCGGACTTGGCCGAGCAGAGAGGCGAAAGGGAAAGTGCGAAGCGTCGCGGGCCCTAACAGCCTGCGGCCTTGGGCGCCGCGTGGCGGTTGATTGGACGTGGGCGTCTCCACAACAGCGCGAGTTGATAAGGAGCGGCATCTGCCCTCTGCCTCCTTTGCTCTCTCCAGTTGCTACTCAGATCCCCTTTCTTGCGCCTCTCCTTCCTTCCTTCGAAATCTCCAGATCTACTCCACCTGCGCGCCCTAGCCAGACATGGCGCCTCGCCAGGCCCCGGCCGGAGCTTGGTACTCGTCCGCCCTGGACTCGCCGAATGTGTCGGAGGCGAGCCTTTCCTGGGTGCGCCAGTTGGCAGCGGCGCAGGGCGTCGACGGGGCGAAGGTGTTCAAGGCCGGCTCTGCCCTCCCTGAGGGCCAAGGAAGCACCTTCTATCGGCTCTTCGTGACCGCCATTGTCGCCGGTCTGGTGCCTCCCTTCTCTGAGTTCTTCTTTTCCGTCCTCTGCCATTACAACCTTCAAGCTCTGCATCTCCATCCCAACTCTGTCCTCCTTCTGGCAATCTTCGCCTACTATTGCGAGGCTCACGTGGGGGTGAAGCCCTCAGTGGCCCTGCTGCGCCATTACTTCTACCTCCGGCCCTCTCGCGGTTCCGTCTCTGCGTGTGCGAGCTTCTCGCGTACGGCAGCTCCATCGCCATTTCGAATCCCGGTAAAAGGATTGAGGGCTTCAGGAGCAAGTGGGTCTTGGTTAATGCTGGGCGCGTCGACCGCCGGCTGGCCTTGCCCACGGGGCTCCCCTCGAGCTCCGACGACTGGTCCCGAGTAGAGCTTGTGGATCCCCGCGCAAGGCTGGTGTTGGAGAAGATGGATGCGGATCTGAGGCCGGCCAGCATGGCGGCGGCGAAGCTGACTGGCGCCTCGCTGCTGAGGGAGTTCCTGGAGCATCAGCTGTCTCCGCTTCATCAGCACTCGCTTCCGATGTGGAGGCCCCACCTGAGCCCCGCGGTCCTGGCCGATGAGGATATGGCCGCGGTCCTCCAGTCTTTGGTCGGGGGCGACGTGGCAAGGTTGGAGGGCGCTCCGACGCCCCTGTTCCTTCACGAGGACTGGGAGCAGGTTATGGGGTCCATGCCCGTCTTCGACAGGGACGGGCCTATGCCCGCGGAGGCTCCCGAGGACCTGGTGGACGTATCCTCTGGCGACTCCAGCGAAGAGAGGGAGGAAGGGGACCGGGAAGAGGGGGCTGACTCCGAGGCAGAGTCAAGGGCTCCACCTCTTCGGCGCAAGTCCCGCGCTCTCCGCCTCTCTCTGAGTGACGACGACGAGGGTGATGTCGAGCAGGGCGGCGGGAGCCTGCCCCCAGTCCCGAAGAAGGACCGGACTGGGCTGATCCCCCGCGGGTCCGCCCCAGCCCCGAGGCAATCCGCAGGCGCCCCAGCTGCACCCGCGCTCCTTGAGGCTGATCCTTGCAACCGGCTCTTGGGCTTCAAGTACGGCCGGAGGCTGCTCGAGCCTACGGGCGACGACCTGTAAGTGCTTGATCCCTGTCTTGTTTCTTGTTTCGTTGCTGAGGCTTGACGCCCGTATCTCCCGGCTAGGCTGGCGCCTACGGCAAAGAAGCTGAAGGGGGCTCCTGAGACTCCATCTGTGGCAGCGCCTCTGCTCACGAAAGAAGATGAACATGACGCGCGGGCCTCTCCTACCCAAGCGTCCCTGCGAGGCCCTGCCGAGCCGGCTGGGGCGAGCTCGGCTCCTATGGCCCTGGCGACCCCTAAGGCGCCCCCGCTTGACGCCGTCGCCACAGCCGCTGGGGCGCAGCAGGCTCCGCCTCAGGACACCGTGGTCACGCTGCCGTCTTCTCCTCCTACTCCACCGATTGTTGCTTCCCCGTCTCTTCCTACTGTCCTGGATTGTGCTGCTGTCGAACTGGACCGTCTGCGGTGGGATCTTCTGAGCGCCGACCCTCGTTTGGTGGCCGGGCACTTGGAGCTAGCTTCTGGATGGATTCGCTCCGATGCTTCGATTCGGGCGGCGCTGGTCCAGGCCTCGACGACCTGCGACGAGGAGAAGCAGGCCGTCCTTGGGGCAAAGGTTGCCCGCGACGCCGCCTTGGGGGAGGCGGCTAATGCCCGAGGTCGTTGCGAGGTGCTGGAGGGCGAGCTGAAGGTCCTGCAGGACCGGCTCGCCGAGGAGGCTCGCCTTCGCCTAGAGCAGGAGGACGGCATGAAGGCCCATGAGGCGGCCATCAAGGACTAGGACGCCAAGCTCAAGAAGCGCCGTGACCGCCTAGGCGCGCTGGAGCGAGAGCTGGAGGTGAGGAAGGTTGAGTTGGAGGCAAGGCACGGGTTCTTGCCGAGGATCATGTGGCCTTTGCGGAGATGGAGGAGAAGGCCCGAGCTTCACTGAAGACGCTTTATGAGAGCAGCCTGGAGAGCCCGCTGGCCGGCGAGGAGGACGGCCCTGCCAAGCTGCTTCCTTTCCTGGTTCGTGCCCTTGACGGCGTCTCCCTTGGCCTCAGCCCTACGGCTGTGGCCAGGGCATGCGTCTTGTCTTCTGCGGCGCTGACGCGGGTATTCACCCACATCTATCTTCGCGACCCCAACATCGACCTCGACAGCCTGCTGGAGCCGGCGAATGGCGAGCATGCCGCTGCCGCTGCTGAGGCTATGAAGGGTCGTGCGGAGGCTCTGCTGGGGAAGTTCCGGGCCTTCAGCACCAGGCCAAAGCAGAGCGCTGCTAGCCCGGCAGCTCCACAAGGCGAACCCGCTCCGCGCAACTCCACGGCCGGCAAGTGACTCCGTTGTGGCTCCCGCCATGCTTTTAGTTCCTGCACATGTATCAGGCCTCGGGGAGGCGTTAAAACTTGCATTTGGTGCTGTGATAACAACATGG
Organism: Triticum dicoccoides; assembly: GCF_002162155.2. Lineage (NCBI taxonomy): Eukaryota > Viridiplantae > Streptophyta > Magnoliopsida > Poales > Poaceae > Triticum > Triticum dicoccoides. The sequence continues at coordinate 89,842,448 of NC_041393.1, read as the reverse complement.
ACTGTAATATTTGCTTTTGAATTCCTTGAAATTTGCGCTATTTCCTTCCTACTTGCTTGTGTCCTACGCCGGCAGAGCCCGGCCCCGCGCATACCTTAGCCGCCGTTAGCCCCGACCGGAAACTAGGACGGGACCAAGGAGTGAGGGGCTATGTGACAAGTTAGGCTCCTGAGTTGCGATGCACAGGAGTCCCCCTTGGCGCCCGAACAGCAAGTAGGGAGGTGAGATATGGGGGTGGATCTACCATTCTACGTCTGCAGAGCCCGGTCCCGCGCATACCTCAACCGCCATTATCCCCGACCGGAAATCAGGACGGGACCAAGGAGTGAGGGGCTACGTGACCAGTTAGGCTCCTGAGTCGCGATGCTCAGGAGTCCCCCTTGACGCTCAAACGGCCTTCGTACCTTGGCTCCGCTCGGGGAGGGACGCGCGACGAACCAGGCCCAGGGGGTCTAGCTGGGTGGCGTGCGCCTGGGCGTGACCCAGGCGTAGCCCCCGTGCCCAGCCCCCTTGCGCGGCACTCTCGAGGGGAGGCGTTGCAATGAGGCTAGATGCTGAGCTCTGGGCTCCCTGAGGTTGATGCGGCCCGGGGGGCCACCCTCAGTTGTTTATCACCAGCGCGGAGCATAGCGCTTCCGTATGCGTACAGGCATAGCCGCTCCTCGGCAGTGTCGTCAGCCAGCACGGAGCATGGTGCTTCCACTGGTGCGTGGGAGGGGGCTCCCCTCCGGGAGGAGCCCCCGGGGCGTGTACAACCCCGCCCTGACACGTGCCTGGCACGGTAGGGCTTGACGAGGTGTATCTGGGCACCCGTGAGCCAGCGCGGGACTCACGGGGCCCTACCTCAAGGTGGGTTGCGCCTGGCTCTGGGCCTTATCTTGGAGTGTGTTCCTGCAAATTTGGCTAGACGCCGATGCTCTACATCCTTGGGTCCCGGCTCTCGGGCTGGTCTCAGTCGTCGCTGGTATGCCAGGGCACGATGCCGTGGGCAGACCAGAGGGTGAGGGCCGGAGAGCCTGTAGGAGCCCTGAGTCGCGATGCTCAGGCACCCCCCCTTTAACGCGCAAGCTGGGTTAGATGTCGAAACTCTACGTCCTCGGGTCCCAGCTCTCGAGCTGGTCTCAGCCGTTGCTGGTATGCTGGGGCACGATGCCGTGGGCAGACCAGAGGGTGAGGGCTGGAGAGCCGGTAGGAGCCCTGAGTCGCGATGCTCATGCACCCCCCCTTTAACGCGCAAGCTGGGTTAGATGTCGAAACTCTATGTCCTCGGGTCCCGGCTCTCGGGCTGGTCTCAGCCGTCGCTGGTATGCCGGGGCGCGATGCCATGGGCAGACCAGAGGGTGAGGGCCGGAGAGCTGGTAGGAGCCCTGAGTCGCGATGCTCAGGCACCCCCCCCTTTAACGCACAAGCTTGCAACATCTAGGAAGAAGAAAGGTACCATGAACCGGCACCAAATAACAAGCATGACGGGTCGAAAACACGGCCCTAAGATAAATGCAAGAGGGGTACATGCCACTAGGTCTGACCCGAGCGGCTTGGGGATAATGCAGCCCGAGGGGCGCCCCCAGCAGAGTGAGCCAAGAACATGAAATAAAAAAGATACACGCCACAGGGACTGGCCCACGCGGCCTGGGAATAATGCAGCCCTGAGGGCGCTCCCAGCTGGAAATGAAACTAGAAAGATGTCACCTGATGACGCTAAAGACGAAGGGGTGTTGATGCAGCAGACTCGGTGGGCTGCGGGAGCAGATCCTCACGAGCCCCCAGGCCCTGGGGCCTTGGGAGGCTCCGGAGGCGCTGCTGGCTCCTCGCGGACCGTCTCCATCTCCACCAGGGCTGTGGAACGCCTGACCTCTTGGACCTCCAGGATGGTCCTCATGATGCGCCAGTACGCAGCAGCCGCATTCGGCGAGCCGTAAGGCATGCGAACATAGCTGTGAGGCGGGCCCTCGCAGCGTCCCACTCGCGCAGGCCAGAGGCGCTCCTGAGACGCGGCTTGGTTGAGCCCTGGTATGTCGATGCAGATGTGCAGCCCACCATCCTCGCCTGGATGGGGGGCCACAGCGGGTAAGCGGCGGCTGCCTCTCATGACCCTTGACTCATGTAGCTCCTGAATGGCCTTGCTGACGAACTCCTGAGGGTTTGGCCCTCCTTGCCTTGCTCCTTCTTGATGGAATCGTGCTTCCAAGCACGCCTCCACGTGGTGCCCAAGCGCCTCCCTCGTGACCTTGGCGAGGTCGACAGCCCTCCAGGGGAGAGCCCCCGAGCCCTGCCTGAGGAGGGCAACGGGCGCGCTTCCCTATGCGATGCCAGGAGGTTCCCCCTGAGCAGGCGCGGGCCCAGATTGACCTGCCTCCTGAGGGGCCGGGCCGGTCGATGTCTTCTTCTTCTTGGGGGCGGCCTCGGGAAGCCTCCTGCTTCCGCGATCCGGGTCTTCCAGTGATGCAGCCTGAAAGGCTCTCTCCAGGGAGCAGACTGCGTCTCTCTCTTCGCAGGGCACCGTGATGACTCCGCCACTTCCTGGCATCTTGAGGACGTTGTACCCGTGGTGGGTTACGGCCATGAACTTGGCCAGGGCTGGGTACCCGAGGATGGCGTTGTACGGCAAGCGAATGTGGGCGACGTCGAAGTCGATGAGCTCGGTGCGGTAGTTGTCGCATGCCCCGAAGGTGACAAGGAGGCGGACCTGCCCAATCGGGACCGTGGAGCCGTCGGTGACTCCGGAGAAAGGCTTGGTGGGCTGAAGCTGACTGTAGGGTACTTGGATATTGTTGAATGTTTCCACGGACAGGACGTTGAGCCCTGCCCCGCCATCGATCAGGATCTTGGTGACTAGCACGTTGCTGATGATTGGGGAACAAAGCATCGGGAGGACTCCGGCTGTGGCCGCGCACTTGAGCTGATCCGCTGAGCTGAACGTGATGGCGCACGCCGACCACCTGAGAGGGCGCATGGCCTCGAGCTTGGGGAGGACTACATTCACTTCGCGGGTGAACTGCTTGAAGATGCGCTGAGAGGCTGGGACTTGGGCTCCACCTAGGATGCAGTCGATCGCACGTGGTTCCTGGAAGCCCCCAGCCCCTTCGTCCTGATGACGGTCCTCATTTCTGCTTGGCTGCGGCGGTAGCGGAGGGAGGCCTGCGTTACCTTACGGGCGATCCTCGCGAGGCTGATCCCTCCAGCCTCCCTCGCGTGGCGGGTCCTGCCAGCGATCCTCGCGAGGTTGGTCGCGCCACCCTTGACGTGGGCCGCGGTCTTCCCAGCATCCTGCGTTCCTTCCTCCTCCTCGTCCATAGCCCCGGTCGTTGCGGTCGGGACGCCGGCCAGTCCATCCTTCACGCACGACCCTGAGCTCTTGGCATTCATTGCTGTTGTGGGTGTGGAGGTCGTGGTACACGCAGTACCGACTGCCCTTGGAGGATTCCGGTTGATCTCTGCCCCGCTTGGTGTGTGGTTCTGCCGCGAGCACGGCATCCCCCTTGCGCTTCATGTCCTTGGCCTTGGGCCTCTTCTCTTTAGGGTCTGCGGCAGGCAATTCGAGGAGGGAGAGACGCCCTTCCTCAGCCCTGGCGCACTTGGTCGCCAGGTTGAACAGCTCCAAGGAAGTGCACAGATCTTCATGCATTGCGAGCTCCTCCTTCATTTTGACGTCACGCACGCCGTCAAAGAAGGCTGAGATGATGGCCTCCTCGGTCACCTTGGGAATCTTGAGGCGCGCGTTGTTGAAGCGCTGGATGTACTTCTTCAGGGTTTCCCCCGGTTGTTGCTTGATGCGGCGCATGTTACTCACGGCGGGTGGCTGGTCGCGAGTACTCTGGAAGTTGGCGATGAAGCGGGTGCGCATCTCGTCCCAGGAGGAGATCGTGCCTGGGGCCAGGTTCAGAAGCCAGGTGTGGGCCCCGTCCTTGAGAGCCATGGGAAACCAGTTCGCCATGACCTTCTTGTCTCTGTTGGCAACCTCGATGCCCAGCTCGTAGAGCTGGAGGAACTCTGCAGGGTCTGCGGTGCCGTCGTAGCGAGGAGGCCGGTCTGGCTTGAACTTGCCGGGCCACGCAACGGTGCATAGCTCGGTGGTGAAGGCGCGGCAGCCCGCTGTGGCCACAGGAGGCCTTGGAGGACGAAGGGCTCGGTCTTGCGGGTCCCCGTGCGCTGCAGCTGGGTGCAGCGCGGGGTCTTGACATGCTGGAGTAGGAGCGTGGTCGGGACGAGCCGGAGCAGGGAGCGCTCGGGCAGCTTCCCGATGGCGTGGGACCTCTTGGCAGCTCTGCTCCTGCCGTGCTGGTTCCTAATGGGGCGGGTTCCGCCCAGGGGCCGTGCGCCTTGGAGCCAGGGCGCCTTCTTGAGGGGGAGGCGGCTGAGGCGCCCCAGGAGCTTCATTGCCCGCGCATGGCGGGGCGCGGTGCAGCGAGAAAGTTGGCGCGGGGGAGCCCCGAGCGGTGCAGACGAGTTCGGCGACTCGGTCGAGCCACTCTTCGTAGACGTCGTCGACTGGGCGGTAGCGCAGGAGCTCGTTTGCCGCGATGAGCGCAGCTCGAGCCTCCATGGCCGCGCGGGGCGCGCGGGATGAAGAACCAGCGGGGGTGAGCGAGGGTGTAGCGGTGCGGCCGTCTCGCCTCATGGACGGGTGCTGGGACGATGCTTGTTGCTCGTTCCCCGCCGGGGCGGTGGCGGCGTTGACGGCAAGCGATGAGGAACAACGAGGGAGCCCGCCGACGGGAGCCGTCTGGGTGACGTGGGAATCGAGGGCGGCTCGACGCTCGGCGCGAACCCTGCGTGCGTCAGACATGGCCGCGACGGCCGGAGAAGAGTAGGGCGACGAAAGACGAATTCTGGAGCACCCCTACCTGGCGCGCCAAATGTCGGATTTCGTGTTCTGGCAGACCCTTGAGGTTCGAACACTGGGGTGCGCGCGGAGGTTTTGCCTTCTACCTACCTGTTCCTCGCCGAATCGCTAGGATCTAAACTACGAGAAGAACAACACAAGGGACACAGGGTTTATATTGGTTCAGGCCACCATTGTGGTGTAATACCCTACTCCAGTGTGTGGCGTGGTGGATTGCCTCTTGGGCTGATGATGAATAATACAAGGAAGAACAGCCTCGCGAGGGTCTGTTCTTGTGGTGGTGTTGTCCTTTTTGAAGGGTTGATTCTAGATGCCTATCTTATCTTCAGCTTCCTATGCCGATCTTTGTCTTTGGCCGGATGGATTGATCCCTCTACCCTATGGGTGGCTAGTCCTATTTATAGGCGAAGGCCCTGGGCCTCTTCCCAAATATTGAGCGGGAAGGGCGCCAACAATTGGCCAATTTGAAGGGGAACATCTAGTACACTTATCCTGACTAAAGTTGGTCCTCGCCTGTCAAAGGCTCTGGTGGTGACGCCGACTTGGGCTCCACGGTGACCTCCATCCTGCCGTTGGACTGCTCTTGGTCTTGTTGCACCGAAATGGATGCCTTTGCTTGATGCTCTCGCCTGCGCTTGCTCCCCTTGCACCAAAGAGGAAAGAAGGACACTGCGCGGGCTGGCGCCCGGCTGGCGCCCTTGGTCGTCATGGCTTGCGTCATGGGTACCTCGCGAAGTACCCCGCCTTGAACTCTCCGCCTCCTCGTGATCCAGCCTGACGAGGCCGTGCCTGAGGAAGCTCCTTGTCGTCCGCCCTGCGAGGCTTGGCCCCTCGCGAGGGTCTTGAGCTTGTGTTGATGAAGATGGGCCGTGCTGGGCCCCCTTTGAGCCACGCCGCAGGCCGCAGGCAGGCAAGTCTGGGGACCCCCATTCCCAGAACGCCGACAGTTACCTCAACAGGGATATGAAAATCCCCAACAATAAGAATATCATACTTTTTCTTGACAGTAGGGAGAGGAAATTCAAAACCTCCAAAAATAATAGTTGGAACCATTTCAATAGAATTGATGCTATGAACTTGAGATTGTTTCCTCGGAAAGTGTACCGTATGCTCATTACCATTAACATGAAAAGTGACATTGCCTTTGTTGCAATCAATAACAGCCCCTGCAGTATTAAGAAAAGGTCTACCAAGGATGATAGACATACTATCGTCCTCGGGAATATCAAGAATAACAAGATAGTGACATTTGCAACCACAACAGGCACATCCTCACAAATACCGACAGGTATAGCAGTTGATTTGTCAGCCATTTGCAAAGATATTTCAGTAGGTGTCAACTTATTCAATTCAAGTCTACGATATAAAGAGAGACGCATAACACTAACACCGGCTCCAAGATCACATAAAGTAGTTCTAATGTAATTTCTTTTAATGGAGCATGGTATAGTTGGTACCCCCGGATCTCCAAGTTCCTTTGGTATTCCACCCTTAAAAGTGTAATTAGCAAGCATGGTGGAAATTTCAGCTTCCGGTATCTTTCTTTTATTTGTAATGATATCCTTCATATACTTAGCATAAGGATTTATTTTCAGCATATCAGTTAAGCGCATACGTTGGAAAATAAGTCTAATCTTTTCAGCAAGGCGCTCAAAATCATCATCATCCTTTGACTTGGATGGTTTAGGAGGAAAGGGCATGGGTTTCTGAACCCATGGTTCTCTTTCTTTACCGTGCTTCCTAGCAACAAAATCTCTCTTATCATAACGTTGATTCCTTGATTGTGGGTTATCAAGATCAACAGCAGGTTCAACCTCTACTTCATTGTTTTTGCTAGGTTGAGCATCGACATGAACATTATCATTAACATTATCACTTGGTTCATGTTCATCACCTGATTGTGTTTCAGCATCAGAGATAGAAATATCAATGGGATTCTCATGTGTTTCTACAGTAGGTTCACTAGAAGCATGCAAAGTTCTACCATTTTTCTTTTTCTTCTTTTTAGAAGAACTAGGTGCCTCTAAATTATTTCTCTGAGAATCTTGCTCGATTCTCTTAGGGTGGACTTCAGGATACAAAGGTTCCTGAGTCACTCTACCAGTTCTAGTAGCCACTCTAACAGCAAAGTCATTTTTATTATTTAATTCCTCAAGCAAATCATTTTGAGCTTTAAGCACTTGCTCAGCTTGAGTAGCAACCATAGAAGCATATTTGCTAACGAGGTGAATTTCATCTTTAACTCTAGCCATATTATCACTTACACGTCCTATCTCGAAAGCATTATTCTTTAACTCTCTACCAACATAAGCATTAAAACTTTCTTGTTTAGCCATAAATTCATCAAATTCATCTAAGCATGGGCTATGAAATTTAGTAGAGGGGATTTCAACTTTATCATATCTATAGAGAGAATTTACCTTTACTACCTGTGTCGGGTTATCAAGACAATATGGTTCTTCAACAGGCGGTATATTAGGACCATGTATTTCTTCAATAGGAGGTAAATTCTTAACATCTTCAGCTTTAATACCTTTTTCTTTCATTGATTTCTTTGCCTCTTGCATATCTTCGGGACTGAGAAATAAAACACCTCTCTTCTTCGGAGTGGGTTTAGGAATAGGCTCAGGAGTTGGCTCAATTGGTTCAGGAATCACTTCAGGAATGGGCTCGGGAAGAGTCCAATTATTTTCATTATTGAACATATTATTCAATAATATTTCAGCTTCGTCGACCGTTCTTTCCCTGAAAACACAACCAGCACAACTATCCAAGTAGTCCTTGGAAGCATCGGTTAGTCCATTATAAAAGATATCAAGTATTTCATTTTTCTTAAGAGGATGATCAGGCAAAGAATTAAGTAACCGGAGAAGCCTCCCCCAAGCTTGTGGGAAACTCTCTTCTTTGATTTGCACAAAATTATATATTTCCCGCAAGGCAGCTTGTTTCTTATGAGCGGGGAAATATTTAGCAGCGAAGTAATAAATCATATCCTAGGGACTACACACACAACCAGGAGTAAGAGAATTATACTAAGTCTTAGCATCACCCTTTAATGAGAACGGAAATATCTTAAGGATATAAAAATAGCGAGACTTCTCATCATGAGTAAACAGGGTAGCTATATCATTCAACTTGGTAAGATGTGCCACAACAGTTCCAAATTCAAGGCCATAAAAAGGATCAGATTCAACTAAAGTAAAAATTTCAGGATCAACAGAGAATTCATAATCCTTATCAGTAACACAGATAGGTGAAGTAGCAAAAGCAGGGTCAGGTTTCATTCTAGCATTAAGAGACTGCTGCTTCCATTTAGCTAATAATTTCTTAAGATCAGATCTATCATTACAAGCAAAGATTTCCCTAGCAACTTCTTCATTCATAACATAACCCTTAGGAACAACAGGCAATACATAATCATTGGGAGAACCTTCATCATCACTATCATCAATAATAGCATCTTCAATATTTTCATTCCCCCTAACTCTAGCAAGTTGTTCATCAAGAAATTCACCTAATGGCAAAGTAGTATCACGCACAGAGGTAGTTTCATCATGCATAGCAGAAGTGGCATCATCAATAACATGCGACATATCAGAATTCATAGCAGTAGCAGGTTTAGGTGTCGCAAGCCTACTAATAATGGAAGGAGAATCTAGTGTAGAGCTAGATGGCAGTTCCTTACCTCCCCTCATAGTTGAGGGCAAAATCTTGGTTTTAGTGTCTTTCAAGTTCTTCATAGTGATCAACAGATATAAATCCCAAGTGACTCAGAGAATAGAGCTATGCTCCCCGGCAACGGTGCCAGAAATTAGTATTGATAACCCACAAGTGTAGGGGATCGCAACAGCTTTCGAGGGTGAAGTACAACCCAAATTTATTTATTCGACACAAGGGGAGCCAAAGAATATTCTTGAGTATTAGCAGTTGAGTTGTCAATTCAACCACACTTGGATAACTTAGTATCTGCAGCAAAGTATTTAGTAGCAAAGTAGTATGATAGTAATGGTAACAGTAGCAGAAGTAAAGATAAATGTTTTTGGGTTTTTGTAGTAGTTGTAACAGTAGCAATGGAAAAGCAAATAAGCGAAGAACAATATATGAAAAGCTCGTAGGCAATGGATCAGTGATGGATAATTATGCCGGATGCGATTCCTCATGTAATAGCTATAACATAGGGTGACACAGAACTAGCTCCAATTCATCAATGTAATGTAGGCATGTATTCCGTAAATAGTCATACGTGCTTATGGAAAAGAACTTGCATGACATCTTTTGTCCTACCCTCCCGTGGCAGCAGGGTCCTAGCGGAAACTAAGGGATATTAAGGCCTCCTTTTAATAGAGAACCGGACCAAGGCATTAACACATAGTGAATACATGAACTCCTCAAACTACGGTCATCACCGAGAAGTATCCCGATTATTGTCACTTCGGGGTTGTCGGATCATAACACATAATAGGTGACTATGGACTTGCAAGATAGGATCAAGAACACACATATATTCATGAAAACATAATAGGTTCAGATCTGAAATCATGGCACTCGGGCCCTAGTGACAAGCATTAAGCATAGCAAAGTCATAGCAACATCAATCTCAAAACATAGTGGATACTAGGGATCAAACCCTAACAAAACTAACTTGATTACATGGTAAATCTCATCCAACCCATCATCGTCCAGCAAGCCTACGATGGAATTACTCACGCATGGCGGTGAGGATCATGAAATTGGTGATGGAGGATGGTTGATGATGACGACGGCGACGAATCCCCCTCTCCGGAGCCCCAAACGGACTGCAGATCAGCCCTCCTAAGAGAGATTAGGGCTTGGCGGCGGCTCTGTGTCGTAAAACGCGATGAAACTTTCTCTCTAATTTTTTTCTCCGTGAGACGGAGTATATGGAGTTGGAGTTGAGGTCGGTGGAGGTCCAGGGGGCCCACGAGATAGGGGGGCGCACCCTACAGGGGGGCGCCCCCCTATCTCGTGGACAGGCCCTGGGCCCCCTGGTGTATTTCTTTCGCCCAGAAATTCTTATTAATTCCGAAAAGTGCCTCCATGGATTTTTAGGACATTCCGAGAAATTTTCTTTTCTACACATAAAACAACATCATGGCAGTTTTGCTGAAAACAGCATCAGTCTGGGTTAGTTTCATTCAAATCATGCAAGTTAGAGTCCAAAACAAGGGCAAAAGTGTTTGGAAAAGTAGATACGTTGGAGACGTATCAATGCGCTGGCAGGTGCACGGGCACCAGCACGGGCGTGCACAATAGTGCACGCGCAGGCGCATGCGCTGGTAGGTGCACAGGCACGTGAAAGTCGGCGAGGACCTCGTGGAACCCCATGGCATCAAGCTCGGCGACAATGTGCGGCTCCCATCCCATCAATGCCATGGGGATGGGAGCTAGCGCAGTCAGGGCGACGGGAGCCGGAATGGGAGCGGGGACAGGCGCGACGTCTTCCCGCAAGGCTAGTTCAAGCTCGTCCCAAAGCGCCTTATGTTCTTGAGACTCCGGCTGGGTTACATCCTCAGGAAACTGAAAGACTAAGGGTAGACCATCGTGATGCGGCATGGCTTACGTTTAGGTCAGGCTGGTTGGAGGTAGATGACAGGAGAATCGGAGGGGAAGAGAGAAGATTGTAGTGATACCGGGTAGTGCGGGGTTGATTTTAAACTGCGGCGCTGGCGACATTAAAAGTGGGAGCAGTTGGGACGAAGATGGGCGGCGGAGCCTGGTCAAAGGGCTCGCCTCTCGGTGAGCCTGGACAGCGGTCTGCTTGCACGCCTCCCTGTCAGTCGGCGCAGCGGTCTGCTCGCACGCTGTCACGCCCAATATGCGACCCTATCCAAAAGGAACTCGAAGGTCCCACCAAGGATAGACCCGCATATTGAAACGCTTTTGCAAGGTGGATATCATTACATCAACATTACATAATAGATGGGGATACATACAAAAGGCATACAATTCCACACGAATACAACATCACAATACATAAGAGCATCATCCGACTACGGATGAAACACAAACACAAACTCAAACGACATCCACCCTGCTAGCCCAGGCTGCCGACCTGGAACCTATCCCCTGATCGAAGAAGCAGAAGAAGAACTCAACGCAAGCAAGCAAACATCACTCTCGCGTCATGATCATCGCATGAACCTATACCTGCAACTGTTGTTGTAGTAATCTGTGAGCCACGAGGACTCAGCAATCCCATTACCATGGGTATCAAGACTAGCAAAGCTAAAAGGAAAGGAAGGGCAAAGTGGTGAGGCTGCAACAGCGACTAAGCATATATGGCGGCTAACATACGCAAATAAGAGCGAGAAGAGAGCAAGCAGAACGGGCGTGAAGCTAGCAATGATCAAGAAGTGATCCTGAACTCCTACTTACGTCAAACATAACCCAGAAACCGTGTTCACTTCCCAGACTCCACCGAAAAGAGACCATCACGGCTACACACATGGTTGATGCGTTTTAATTCAGATCTGGTGTCAAGTTATCTACAACCGGACATTAACAAATTCCCATCTGCCAATAACCGCAGGCACGGCTTTCGAAAGATTATACCCTGCAGGGGTGTCCCAACTTAGCCCATGATAAGCTCTCGCGATCAACGAAGGATATACCTTCTCCCAGGAAGACCCGATCAGACTCGGAGTCCCCGTTTACAAGACATTTCAAAATGGTAAAACAAGACTAGCAAAGCCTCCCGCTGTGCCGACAAATCCTGATAGGAGCTGCACATATCTCGTTCTCAGGGCACACCGGATTGTCCAAACTTCCGGTAGGCCAGCCCAGAGTTGCCCCTGGTGGCCACCGGCGGCTGACAGTTTGCACCAACACTCACGACGAGCACTGGCCCGGGGGGATAAAATAAAGATGACCCTCGAGAGCGCGACTCCCAAGGGAAAAAGGGCTAGGTGAGGCAAATGTAAAACCAAGGTTGGGCCTTGCTGGAGGAGTTTTATTCAAAGCGAACTGTCGAGGGGGTCCCATAAATCACCCGACCGCGTAAGGAACGCAAAATCCAGGAACATAACACCGGTGACGGAAACTAGGGCGGCAAGAGTGGAACAAAACATCAGGCAAAAGGCCGAGTCTTCCACCCTTTACCAAGTATATAGATGCATTAATAATATAAGAGATATTGTGATATCCCAACCATAATCATGTCCACCATGGAGAAATCTTCAACTTCACCTGCAACTAGCAACGCTATAAGAGGGGCTGAGCAAAAGCGGTAACATAGCCAAACAATGGTTTGCATAGGAGAGGTGTCAAAGGTTAGAGGTTCATGGCAATTTGGGATGGCTTGATAAACAGGTGATAGGTAGCGCAGCATAGCGATAGAACGAAGCAACTAGCATAGCAATGATAGTAGTGAGATCCAGGGTAGCGGTCATCTTGCCTGAAATCCCGCAAGGAAGAAGAACGAGTCCATGAAGAAGATGAAGCCACGAAGACGAACCAAGCGTAGACGAACGAATCCTCACGATCGCAACGAAACGGGAACTATCGAGAAGAAGCACACAACATGGTAAACACACCACACATGAACAAGACATGATGCGCAAACAAGCATGATGTATGACAAGCCTACATGAAGCTACTCATGGCAAGGGATGATGCAAACAAAAGCAACACATCAAGACAAGTTTAAATGAGGCCGGGAACAACATATAACAATTTCGGTAAGTCCTCATATGCAAATTTCGAAATTAGTCCAGATCTGAATAAACCTTATGTTTAAGTTGTTAAACAGCAAGTTAAAATGCACAAAGATGATCTACACGAGATTCTAGTCAAGTTACATATAAAGTTCATTTAGTTCGGAGCTACGGCCTAGAAGATATGAGCAAAACAAGTCAAACATGGCATTGATGCAAAATGCACTCAAACATCAAGCAAACACCTCAAAACAAGAATGCAACATTATAATATGAAGCTACATGCAATTCTAAGGAAGTTTCGTATAGAGCACACTCAAAACGGAGCAACGGTTCAACACACACACATGAAACAAGTTTAAAGGACAAGCTGTCCAAAACAGCAACTACGCATATTGCAAGCATCAAAACAACATGCTACAGCACCCCAACAAGATAACAAAAGGCATGGACATGATGTACAGGTAAAGCACAACAAAACATGAACACTGAGCTATCTCTAGAAATCACTAGAACATGCTCAAACACACATGGTAAGATTGCAAACGATGATAGTTTCAGACTTTGTAGAAAATAACATCAGGTTGCAATGTTTAGAGCTATCAAACAACATGTTAGAGGAACTTATCATGGCAAACAAAGGCATGGCATGAATCTACTAAATGCATAGATCAAAAGTCCCTTACTGACCATGAGCCAAAAAGGATCAGAAAATATGATGGCACCCATGTAAACATGGCAAGTTATAATACAGATTCATACATGGCAGGAACAGAATTATGAAGGCATGTTGATGAGCTTGTGCAACTCACTACAGAGCAATACATGGCATGGCAAGGCAACCAACAGTAAGAAGACATATTTATGAAGCTAAGCATGGCAAGAGCAAGTCCATAGGGTGCATGTATCACTAGCAACAATCATGGTAACAACTGAACTTAATGTTAATAGGCTGATAGCAACATTATCAAGCAACTTTGGAGCAAGATATGAACAAGCTACAGCAAGCTATAAATGCAACCAGGGGCATGGATGGATATAGCATGACATGTATAACAAAACATGTTTAGTGAACATCTCCAGATTATGCATAGAATGATTAGTAGCAACATGTTTATATAGCATCACGAAATAACAGATTCAGCCGAGTAAAACAGCAACATCAAGTACACTACTTAACAAGCTCGATTCACTCACCACAAGTCATTGCATGACAAGATAAGCATAGCATCATAAAGAAGACATGTTTGTGTAACAAACCAAGGCAAGAACAAGTTCATAGCATGCAAGGATCAACTATAGCAACCTTGGCAAAATTGAATAACATGTAAACAATCTGCCAGGAAACATTTTGAAGCAAAAGTAGAGCACGAAAATGACATGCTAGACTACTTCATAATTTCAAACAAGGGCATGAGTGGATAGACAATAACCATATGTTCAAAACATCCTTACTTAAGTATCTCAAAATATGCATGGATCTCTCTGTAGCATCAAGTTTACATGGCATCAAAATAACAGCAGAACTGGGACTAAAATCAGCAATATCACGATGCCTAGTTTGCATGCTTGTGCTAGTCACCACATTGATCACAAAAATACATGGCATACACCTCTGTAAAGAAGACATGGCATAGTTCAAAACACATGTAGACATCAACCTCATAGGATGCACACATCAATCATGGCAAAAATGACAAAAGAGCTCGTTCTGTTAACGGACAGCAGAAAACATCATGAAGCACTCTAGCAACAAAGATTCAGGCATCAATATGACCTCAAATGAATATGATGCAATGGAATGAAATGATGAACTCGTTGAGACGAACAATTTGACATATTACACGCACGAAACGGAGCTACGGATGCAGATATACGATGCGATGAACATGGCATGAAAATTACTGCAGATCTGGGACTTGGTCGTTTTACTGAAAAAACAGGACGGGCGCTAGATTACTATACAATGCACGAGCGGGGATTAGGGAGCTGCTCACCCTGGGCTCGGCCCATGAAGAGGAAGCAGGCCGAGGGCTGGGCTGGTCTGGCTGGGCCTCACGGGGAGCTAGGCTGGGCCTCCGGCTTGAGGCCCACGCGCACACGCGTGCATGAGCGGGCGAGGCGTCGTCGTCTTCCCCTCGATCCCGCCTGGATCGAGGGAGGTGGCGGTCGATGGGGCTCCGGCGAGCCCCCAAGGAAGGCGGGGAGGCGAAGGGAGGGGTGGATCCGGCCTTGGCGCTCCGGATCCGGCCGGTTTCCGGGCGGCGGCGAGCGGAACGAGGCAGCGCGGCAGGGAGCTAGTGCTCCTGTCCATGGAGAGAGGAGGGAGATTAGGTTTAGGGAAAGAGAGAAGAGTCGGGGGAAGGGATGGGGCGACCTGGCGGTGGAGTTGGCACCGGCGGCAGCGCGCTCCGGCGGCCGGACGAGGGGGCGCGGAGGAGGCGAAGGCGCGGAGGCGGCGCGGGATCCGGCGGACGAACCGGGCCGGGAGGGCCTGGCACGGGCCCGAGCGGGCTGGACGGTGGCACGGCCGGCGGGTGCCACGTGGCAGCCTCCGGTTCGCTGAGGGCGGCGGCGCGGGCGGGGCGGACATGTCCCACCCGATCCGGACGTGTCCGGCGGAGGAGGAGGGATTTCGTCTAGGGTTAGGGGGGAATTGATCCGGGATTTCGGGGGAGAGGGCATATTTATAGGTAGAGGGAGCTAGGAGAGTCCAAATGAGGAGCAGTTTTCGGCCACGCGATCGTGATCGAACGACCGAGAGCATGGAGGGGAGTTAGATGGGTTTTGGGTCACTTTGGAAGGGGTGTTGGGCTGCAAAGAGAAGGAGGCTTTACGGTTAACCGTTGGAGTATCAAACGGACTCCAAATGGCACGAAACTTGACAGGCGGTCTACTGGTGCTATACCAAGGCCACTTGGCAAGGCTCGGTCCATTCCGAGAATGTTTAACACCCACTCACAATGGGAGACGAAAAGGGGAACGCCGGAGGACATAGGAGTGCTAGATTGCAAAACGGACAACGGGGAAAAGGCTCGGATGCATGAGACGAACACGTATGCAAAATGAAATGCACATGATGACATGATAAAATGCAACACGCAAGCAAATGACATGGCAACGATGGGGAATAACTGGCAGACACCTGGCACATTGAATCCGGGGCGTTACACACGCCTCCCGTCGACTCGCACGCTTGCTCGGACGGCACCTGCCGATGAGAAGCGGGACTTGTGGCGGCACGGAAACACCCACGGTTTCAATAGTAAAAGTGTTCGCCTTAACATGATAGGTCTTTGTTCCAAAATACCTTGGCTCTTCATTTGTGCAACTTGTCATAAGCAGCTTGTCTCAAATTGAAGAAAAAAATTACGAAGGAATATTTGTGCCATATCACGTGACCATGCTCAGTTTCAAGAATTTCTGGTCACTTTTGCATTTTCTAAAATTTAAAATCCAGGATTCGAAGCAATATCAAAACGTGCATCATGCAATAAATTTTCAAGCCATACATATGTCCTGTTGTATTTCTTAAGAAATGATTTGGTCAAACATTTTGCTTAGTTAGACTTCAGTTATATATGCAGAGTAAAAGGATAATCCCTCCGTACCAGTGCATTGCCTGATATATTAACTCAAGTACTAGACACGAACAAACGTGCTCAATTCTGTGCTCATCCTGGTGTAGTAGTAGTAGTAGTAGTACTAGGCAATGCAGTTGATGGGTGACCTTGGGGAGCGGCGACCAAGGAACCGTGCTCGGCATGGTAGGTAATGTGGTCTAGTTACTAAAGCATCCCTCCATTGTTCATCGGTAGTCATTATGACCGGGGACATGAGGGGAATTTCCTAGGGCTGGAATTCTAGCCGCCAGATATTTCAACTCAAAATGCGGAGGCTCGACTGGTTTGGGTTGCCTAATGTGCGTACCACGCACGCCATCAGAAGGACACGAGCCCGGGTTTTTTAGGATCAACACGAGCCAAGGTCTGGCTGGTACGCTGTTGGGTCCTACCATTCGAGAATATGAAAGGAATCTTTTAAATTGCCGAACGAATCTATGTGTATTACATTGCCCGTATTTTCTTTGCAAATACTAATCTCAACGTGGTAATTGATTTATGACGAGTTCTTGAATTAGAGTGAGTTTGTGGTATAGTGATCTCAATGTGGATTTCACATTTCATGGTATCCCTAGTAAGTTTTTCACTGTAAATTCAAATTTAAAAGATGAACAATCTGTAGGTGAGAAAACTTTGTATGTATCAAGCATATGACCAGACACACACGCACGCGCACACACACACACACCCCAACACCCATGAACACAACAACAATCCAATAAGTATAGTGCATCTATTTTTCCAGACCATGCATGTATGACACAAATTCAAAAATACTCCTTCTGTTCCTAAATATTAGTCTTTTAGAGATTTCAACAAGTGACTACATACGGAGCAAAATGAGTGAATCTACACTCTAAAATATGTCTATATACATCCGTATGTGCCAGTCCAGTTGAAATCTCTAAAAAGACTAATATTTAGGAACGAAGGAAGTAAAATGTAAGAAATGCATGGTCCTCAATTCAATATTTAAAATGAACAGGAAACTGAAACATGAATATTAAGTCTAGTACTACAGTACATGCAAATGTTGTGTTTAGGTGGAGCTATGTAGATTGTCGGGGGTCAACCCCTCGACCTTAGATAAAATTGTGAAGCTCTGTTTAGGGTTGTTTAGATTATATTTGTCCCCACCCTCCCAAACACCAGTTGGTTGTGCACCCCCCACCCCTCCTCCCCGGGAGAATATCATGTGCCCCCATGCCTTAGATGCTATATGCCGATACGAGTTGATTGGAGCTTGTAGATCTGAGATATAGCAGCTCACATGATGTCTTAATATTTTTACAGGAAACCTTGATGAGTTTGAGAATTGCACACAATTTGTACAAAAACTACTCAGATGCCCTTGCATCCCATATCCAACGACCTCGAAGCTCATATCACCGTAGCATTTAAGATGAACAAGGACATCACATTCTCCTGTATGTAAGAATATCATGTGCTGCCACACCTTAGATGCTTCGGTGATACAAGCTCTTCGGAGCCGTTGGATTTGTGACCCAACAAATCCTCGGTGGTTCGAATGGTTTTTTGCAGAAAAGCCCCCAAAGAGTTCAGCCACTTCTTACAAGCACAAAGACTGCTCAGATGCCATTGGATCTCAGATCAAATGACCTCGAAGCTCGTATCACCGTAGCATCCAAGCTGCGAGAGCACCTTATGTTTTCTCGCATGGGAGAATATGAGATGCTCCCGCACCGTAGATTCGATGGTGATACGAGTTCACGGAGATCTAACGGCCCACAGTAGGAGGTTTGAATGTGTTTGCAATATATGGTTGAGAGAGTTTGGGAATTGCGTAGAAAGTACAAGTACTACGCATGTGCCATCTGATCACTGATCATATGACCTAGATGCTCGTATCACCGTAGCGGGTAATTAAGCTATGAGGAGCACCTAATATGAGCAACGAGGAGCCATTGGATCCAAGATGCAGCTGCAGACACGAGGCCTGAATGTTTTATTTGCAAAAAAACCTTTAGAGAGTATGGAAATTGCACATAATTACAAAGACTACTCCCAAGCCATTGGATCTCACTTCCAACGATGTACAAAATCATATCACCATAGCATCTAAGCTGCGGGGTGGATGTGATATTCTATGCCGCTGTCATTTTAGTTTGTAAACTTTCAAAATACGTGTAACTCGTGCCGTTACTTGGCTAACCGCGCAAAGTGTTTGTTCAAAAAAACCATCCTACACTGAAATATCGGAACAACACACGAGGGTCCCACTTGTCATTAATCAAATTTGGACCTAAAACTAACAAATCTGAAAGACGAGATTCAAACTGGCAACCTGGACTACAAAGCCTAAGTTGATAGGCTGAAACAACAATGGTTGTTGGCTTTGTGCCATAACTTGATTTGATACAGTATTACGTTGAGTAGAGTAGAGGGAGTGGCTCGTCAACACATGCATGACCGTTGACTCACTTACTAGTGGGTCCCAGGTCTGCGATCTCTCTCCTCTCCATCGTCTAACCTTTGCACGGGAACACATGAAGAGCGGCGCTAGCTTGCCGTGGTGTTATTATAACTAAAAAAAGCTTGGAAAATAGAAGAATCGCCTAGAACAAGAAACATTGTGGCTGGTCGAGTCGGAGCTAACCACACCTATCCTCCGTGCCACGTTAGCATGATGAAGCTATGTGGCTACTGGGGTGTTTTCGACCGATTGGGTGGGTCCCGAGGTCGAACCATAGGCACATACAATATATATTTACACGCACATTTTCCCCCCGTGCCGAGACATGGCACACCCTATCGCGCGGTTTTGGGGTCCTCCTGGGTGGTGTATGCATATATTCTTCCTGACGTGGGACGCCCTACTGCGCGTTTTCTGGGTCCTCCTCGATCGTAGCGCTGAAGCAAGTAAATGAGTCGTCAAATCACAAAAGATCACCTTTCCAGCTGAGTACATCAGTGAAGCACGGTGGCTAGCTAGTTGGGCTAGTTCGACTGATTAGCTAGGCCGCCGCTGTCGGTGTCAAAACCGGCGGATCTCGGGTAGGGGGTCCCGAACTGTGCGTATAAGGCTAATGGTAACAGGAGGCGGGGGAGACAATGTTTACCCAGGTTCGGGCCCTCTCTATGGAGGTAATACCCTACTTCCTGCTTGATTGATCTTGATGAATATGAGTATTACAAGAGTTGATCTACCACGAGATCGTAATGGCTAAACCCTAGAAGTCTAGCCTATGAGGTTATGATTGTTGTTGCTACAGACTAAACCCTCCGGTTTATATAGACACTGGAGGGGGCTAGGGTTACACAAAGTCGGTTACAGAGAAAGGATACACATCCGAATCACCAAGCTTGCCTTCCACGCAAATGAGAGTCCCATCCGAACACGGGATGAAGTCTTCTATCTTGTATCTTCATAGTCCAACAGTCCGGCCACAATACATAGTCCGACTGTCCGAGGACCCCCTAATCCAGGACTCCCTCAGCCGCCACATTTGTTTTTTCACCCCTTTTTTATCTCCTTGCCGGCAGGTAAATTTAAATATCCACCGCAGCGTTGCTCTGGTGTTTGGGTGCGGCAGGATTTTTAATTTTTTGATTGACGGGAGAAGGCGCGGCAGGATTTTTCATTTTTTGATTGACGGGAGCAGGCGCGGCAGCAATTAGTCACAATGACTACGCCTGTAAAACCCACTGCTCCCTGGTGTGAGAAGTCGTGGACTGGTGTTTTACCATGGTGAAAACCAATAGATTCCCTGTTCCTCGGCTGGCTCCCTCCGCCTTCCCGTAGATTGCATTGCCTTTCAGCTGTTTCGCCCCCTTTACTTCCTCTCCCCATTGCTTCTACCTGGTGCCATTGTTGGGGAACGTTGCAGAAAATAAAAAAAATACTACGCTTCACCAAGATCAATCTATGGAGTTCATCTAGCAACGAGAGAGAGGAGTGCATCTACATACCATTGTAGATCGCGAGTGGAAGCGTTCAAGAGAACGGGGTTGAGGGAGTCGTACTCGTCGTGATCCAAATCACCGATGATCCTAGTGCTGAACGGACAGCACCTCCGCGTTCAACACATGTATGGTTGGGGAAGACGTCTCCTCCTTGTTGATCAAGCAAGGGGGAAGGAGAGGTTGATGGAGATCCAGCAGCACGACGGCATGGTGGTGGAAGCAGCGGCGATCTCGGCAGGGCTTCGCCAAACTCAGCGAGAGGGAGAGGTGGTACGGGGGGAGAGGAAGGCGCCAGGGACTAGGTTGCGGATGCCCTCCCTCCCCCCTCTTTATATAGGGGGCCTAGGGGGTGCGTCGGCCCTGGAGATCCCATCTCCAAGGCGGGCGGCGACCTAGGGGGGGGCTTGCCCCCCAAGTCAAGTGGGGCGCCCCTCCACCCCTAGGGTTTCCAACCCTAGGCGCAGGGGAGGCCCAAGGGGGGCGCACCAGCCCACCAGGGGCTGGTTCCCTTCCCCTTTCAGCCCACGTGGCCCTCCGGGATAGGTGGCCCCACCCGGTGGACCCCCGGGACCCTTCTAGTGGTCCCGGTACAATACCGGTGACCCCCGAAACTTTCTCGGTGGCCGAAACTGGACTTCCTATATAGAATTCTTTACCTCCGGACCATTCCGGAACTCTGCATGACGTCCAGGATCTCATACGGGACTCCAAACAACTTTCGGGTTTCCGCATACTAATATCTCTACAACGCTAGCGTCACAGAACCTTAAGTGTGTAGACCCTATGGGTTCGGAAGACATGCAGACATGACCGAGATGACTCTCCGGTCAATAACCAACAGCGGGATCTGGATACCCATGTTGGCTCCCACATGTTCCACGATGATCTCATCGGATGAACCACGATGTCGATGATTCGAGTAACCCCGTATACAATTCCCTTTGTCAATCGGTACGTTACTTGCCCGAGATTCAATCGTCGGTATCCCAATACCTCGTTCAATCTCGTTACCGGCAAGTCACTTTACTCATACTGTAATGCATGATCCCGTGACCAAACACTTGGTCACATTGAGCTCATTATGATGATGCATTACCGAGTGGGCCCAGAGATACCTCTCTGTCATACAGAGTGACAAATCCCAGTCTCGATCTGTGTTAACCCAATAGATACTTTCGGGGATACCCGTAGTATACCTTTATAGTCACCCAGTTACGTTGTGACGTTTGGCACACCCAAAGCACTCCTACGGTATCCGGGAGTTACATGATCTCATGGTATAAGGAAAAGATACTTGACAATGGAAAAGCTCTAGCAAACAAACTACACGATCTTGTGCTATGCTTAGGATTGGGTCTTGTCCATCACATCATTCTCCTAATGATGTGATCCCGTTATCAACGACATCCAATGTCCGTAGTCAGGAAACCATGACTATCAGTCGATCAACGAGCTAGTCAACTAGAGGCTCACTAGGGACATGTTGTGGTCTATGTATTGACACATGTATTACAATTTCTGGATAACACAATTATAGCATGAATAATAGACAATTATCATGAACAAGGAAATATAATAATAATCATTTTATTATTGCCTCTAGGGCATATTTCCAACAGTCTCCCACTTGCACTAGAGTCAATAATCTATTTACATTGTGATGAATTGAACACCCATAGAGTTCTGGTGTTGATCATGTTTTTCTCGCGGAAGAGGTTTAGTCAACAGATCTGCGACATTCAGAGCCGTATGTACTTTGCAAATATCTATGTCTCCATCTTGAACATTTTCATGAATGGAGTTGAAGCGACGCTTGATGTACGTGGTCTTCTTGTGAAACCTGGGCTCCTTGGCAAGGGCAATAGCTCCAGTGTTGTCACAGAAGAGAGTGATCGGCCCCGACGCATTGAGTATGACTCCTAGGTCAGTGATGAACTCCTTCATCCATATTGCTTCATGCGCTGCCTCCGAGGCTGCCATGTACTCCACTTCACATGTAGATCCCGCCACGACGCTTTGCTTGCAACTGCACCAGCTTACTGCCCCACCATTCAAAATATACATGTATCCGGTTTGTGACTTAGAGTCATCCAGATCTGTGTCGAAGCTAGCATCGACGTAACCCTTTATGACGAGCTCTTCGTCACCTCCATAAATGAGAAACATGTCCTTAGTCCTTTTCAGGTACTTCTGGATATTCTTGACCGCTGTCCAGTGTTCCTTGCCAGGATTACTTTGGTACCTTCCTACCAAACTTACTCCAAGGTTTACATCAGGTATGGTACACAGCATGGCATACATAATAGACCCTATGGCTGAGGCACAGGGGATGACACTCATCTCTTCTATATCTTCTATCATGGTCGGGCATTGAGCCGAGCTCAATCTCACACCTTGCAATACAGGCAAGAACGCTTTCTTGGACTGATCTATATTGAACTTCTTCAATATCTTATCAAGGTATGTGCTTTGTGAAAGACCTATGAGGCATCTCGATCTAACCCTATAGATCTTGATGCCTAATATGTAAGCAGCTTCTCCAAGGTCCTTCATTGAAAAACACTTGTTCAAGTAGGCCTTAATGTTGTCCAAAAGTTCTATATCATTTCCCATCAAAAGTATGTCATCTACATATAATATGAGAAATGCTACAGAGCTCCGACTCACTTTCTTGTAAACGCAGGATTCTCCATAAGTCTGCATAAACCCAAACGCTTTGATCATCTCATCAAAGCGAATGTTCCAACTCCGAGATGCTTGCACCAGCCCATAAATGGATCGCTGGAGCTTGCATACCTTGTTAGCATTCTCAGGATCGACAAAACCTTCCGGCTGCATCATATACAGTTCTTTCTTAAGATAGTCGTTAAGGAATGTCGTTTTGACGTCCATTTGCCATATCTCATAATCATAGTATTCAGCAATTACTAACATGATTCAGACGGACTTCAGCTTCGCTACGGGAGAGAAAGTATCATCGTAGTCAACCCCTTGAACTTGCCGATAACCCTTAGCAACAAGTCGAGCTTTATAGATGGTAACATTACCATCCGCATCCGTCTTCTTCTTAAAGATCCATTTGTTTTCTATTGCTCGCTGATCATCGGGCAAGTCTGTAAAAGTCCACACTTTGTTTTCATACATGGATCCTATCTCGGATTGCATGGCTTCAAGCCATTTGTTGGAATCTGGGCCCGCCATCGCGTCTTCATAGTTCGAAGGTTCATCGTTATCTAACAACATGATTTCCAAGACAGGGTTGCCATACCACTCTGGTGTGGAACGTGTCCTTGTGGACCTAGGAAGTTTATTAGCAACTTGATCCGAAGTACCTTGATCATGATCATTAATTTCCTCTCTAGTTGGTGTAGGCACCATAGGAACATCTTCCTGAGCTGCACTACTTTCCGTTTCAAGAGGCAGTACTTCATCGAGTTCTACTTTCCTCCCACTTACTTCCTTCGAGAGAAACTCTTTCTCCAGAAAGGACCCGTTCTTGGCAACAAAGATCTTGCCTTTGGATCTAAGGTAGAAGGTATACCCAATGGTTTCCTTAGGGTATCCTATGAAGACGCATTTTTCCGACTTGGGTTCGAGCTTTCCAGGTTGAAGTTTCTTGACATAAGCATCGCATCCCCAAACTTTTAGAAATGACAGCTTAGGTTTCTTCCCAAACCATAATTCATACGGTGTCATCTCAACGGATTTAGATGGAGCCCTATTTGAAGTGAATGTAGCTGTCTCTAGAGCGTATCCCCAAAATGACAGCGATAAATCGGTGAGTGACATCATAGATCGCACCATATCCAATAGAGTGCGATTACGATGTTTGGACACACCGTTACGCTGAGGTGTTCCAGGCGGCGTGAGTTGTGAAACGATTCCACATTTCCTTAAGTGTGTACCAAATTCGTGACTTAAATATTCTCCTCCACGATCTGATCGTAAGAACTTTATTTTTCGGTCACATTGATTCTCTACCTCATTCTGAAATTCCTTGAACTTTTCAAAGGTCTCAGACTTGTGTTTCATCAAGTAGACATACCCATATCTACTTAAGTCATCAGTGAGAGTGAGAACATAACGATAGCCTCTGCGAGCCTCAATGCTCATTGGACTGCACACATCAGTATGTATGATTTCCAATAAGTTGGTTACTCGCTCCATTGTTCCGGAGAATGGAGTCTTGGTCATTTTACCCATGAGGCATGGTTCGCATGTGTCAAATGATTCATAATCGAGAGACTCTAAAAGTCCATCAGCATAGAGCTTCTTCATGCGCTTGACACCAATGTGACCAAGGCGGCAGTGCCACAATTATGTGGGACTATCTTTATCAACCTTGCATCTTTTGGTATTCACACTATGAATATGTGTAACATCACGTTCGAGATTCATCAAGAATAAACCATTGACCAGTGGGGCATGACCATAAAACATATCTCTCATATAAATAGAACAACCATTATTCTCGGATTTAAATGAGTAGCCATCTCGTAATAAACGAGATCCAGATACAATGTTGATGCTCAAAGCTGGCACTAAATAACAATTATTAAGGTTTAAAACTAATCCCGTAGGTAAATGTAGAGGCAGCGTGCCGACCGCGATCACATCGACCTTGGAACCACTCCCGACGCGCATCGTCACCTCGTCCTTCGCCAGTCTCCGCTTATTCCGCAGCTCCTGCTTTGAGTTACAAATATGAGCAACCGCACCGGTATCAAATACCCAGGAGCTACTACGAGTACCGGTAAGGTACACATCAATTACATGTATATCACATATACCTTTAGTGTTCCCGGCCTTCTTGTCCGCTAAGTATTTGGGGAAGTTCCGCTTCCAGTGACCCTTCCATTTGCAATAAAAGCACTCAGTCTCAGGCTTGGGTCCATTCTTTGGCTTCATCCCGGCAACTGGTTTATCGGGTGCGGCAAATTCCTTGCCGTCCTTCTTGAAGTTCTTCTTACCCTTGCCCTTCTTGAACTTAGTTGTTTTATTGACCATCAACAATTGATGTTCCTTTTTGATTTCCACCTCCGCTGATTTCAGCATTGAAAATACTTCAGGAATAGTTTTCACCATCCCCTGCATATTGTAGTTCATCACAAAGCTCTTGTAGCTAGGTGGGAGCGACTGAAGGATTCTGTCAATGACCGCCTCATCCGGAAGGTTAATGTCTAGCTGGGACAAGCGGTTGTGCAACCCAGACATTTTGAGTATGTTCTCACTGACAGAACTATTTTCCTCCATCTTACAACTATAGAACTTGTCGGAGACTTCATATCTCTCGACCCGGGCATGATCTTGGAAAACCATTTTCAGCTCCTCGAACATCTAATATGCTCCGTGTTGCTCAAAACGCTTTTGGAGCCCCAGTTCTAAGCTGTAAAGCATGCCGCATTGAACGAGGGAGTAATCATCAGCACATGACTGCCAAGCGTTCATAACGTCTTGGTTCTCTGGGATGGGTGCTTCACCTAGCGGTTCTTCTAGGACATATGCTTTCTTGGCAGCTATGAGGATGATCCTCGGGTTCCGGACCCAGTCTGTATAGTTGTTGCCATCATCTTTCAGCTTGGTTTTCTCTAGGAACGCGTTGAAGTTGAGGTTGACATGAGCGTTGGCCATTTGATCTACAAGACATTTTTGCAAAGGGTTTTTAGACTAAGTTCATGATAATTAAGTTCATCTAATCAAATTATTTAATGAACTCCCACTCAGATTAGACATCCCTCTAGTCATCTAAGTGATACATGATCCGAGTCAACTTGGCCATGTCCGATCATCACGTGAGACGGACTAGTCATCATTGGTGAACATCTCCATGTTGATCGTATCTTCCATACGACTCATGTTCGACCTTTCGGTCTCTTGTGTTCCGAGGCCATGTCTGTACATGCTAGGCTCGTCAAGTTAACCTAAGTGCTTATGCATGTGTAAATCTGTCTTAAACTCGCTGTATGTGAACGTTAGAATCTATCACACCCGATCATCACGTGGTGCTTCGAAGCAACGAACTTTCGCAATGGCACACAGTTAGGGGGAACACTTTCTTGAAATTATTATGAGGGATCATCTTATTTACTACCGTCGTTCTAAGCAAATAAGATACAAAAACATGATAAACATCACAGGCAATCAAACAGTGACATGATATGGCCAATATCATATAGCTCCTTTGATCTCCATCTTCGGGGTGCCATGATCATCTTCGTCACCGGCATGACACCATGATCTCCATCATCATGATCTCCAGCATCGTGTCTCCATGAAGTTGCTCGCCAACTATTACTTCTACTACTATGGATAACGGTTTAGCAATAAAGTAAAGTAATTACATGGCGTTTAATCATTGACACGCAGGTCATACAATGATTAAGACAACTCCTATGGCTCCTGCCGATTGTCATACTCATCGACATGCAAGTCGTGATTCCTATTACAAGAACATGATCTCATACATCACATATATATCATTCATCACAACTTTTGGCCATATCACATCACAAGGCATATGCTGCAAAAACAAGTTAGACGTCCTCTAATTGTTGTTGCATGTTTTACGTGGCTGCAACAGGGTTCTAGCAAGAACGTTTCTTACCTACGTTAAAGCCACAACGTGATATGCCAATTTCGATTTACCCTTCATAAGGACCCTTTTCATCGAATCCCCTCTAACTAAAGTCGGAGAGACAGACACCCGCTAGCCACCTTATGCAACTGGTGCATGTCAGTCGGTGGAACCTATCTTACGTAAGCGTACGTGTAAGGTCGGTTCGGGCCGCTTCATCCCATGATGCCGCCGAAGCAAAATAAGACTAGTAGTGGAAAGAAAATTGACAACAGCTACGCCCACAACAAATTTGTGTTCTACTCGTGCAAAGAAACTACGCATAGACCTAGCTCATGATGCCACTGTTGGGGAACGTTGCAAAAAATAAAAAAAATTATACGCTTCACCAAGATCAATCTATGGAGTTCATATAGCAACGAGAGAGAGGAGTGCATCTACATACCCTTGTAGATCGTGAGCGGAAGCGTTCAAGAGAACGGGGTTGAGGAGTCGCACTCGTCGTGATCCAAATCACCGATGATCCTAGTGCTGAACGGACAGCACCTCCACGTTCAACACACGTACGGTTGGGGAATACGTCTCCTCCTTCTTGATCCAGCAAGGGGGAAGGAGAGGTTGATGGAGATCCAGCAGCATGATGGCGTGGTGGTGGAAGCAGCGGCGATCTCGGCAGGGCTTCGGCAAGCTCAGCGAGAGGGAGAGCTGGTACGGGGGGGAGGGAGGCGCCAGGGACTAGGTTGCGGCTGCCCTCCCTCCCCCCTCTTTATATAGGGGGCCTAGGGGGTGCGCCGGCCCTGGAGATCCCATCTCCAAGGGGGGCGGCGGACTAGGGGGGGCTTGCCCCCCCCCCCCCCAAGTCAAGTGGGGAGCCCCTCCACCCCTAGGGTTTCCAACCCTAGGTGCAGGGGAGGCCCAATGGGGGGCACACCAGCCCACCAGGGGATGGTTCCCTTCCCCTTTCAGCCCACGTGGCCCTCTGGGATAGGTGGCCCCACCCGGTGGACCCCCGGGACCCTTCCGGTGGTCCCGATACAATACTGGTGACCCCCGAAACTTTCCCGATGGCCGAAACTGGACTTCCTATATAGAATTCTTTACCTCCGGACCATTCCGGAACTCCTCGTGACGTCCAGGATCTCATCCGGGACTCCGAACAACTTTAGGGTTTCCGCATACTAATATCTCTACAACCCTAGCTTCACTCAACCTTAAGTGTGTAGACCCTACGGATTCGGGAGACATGCAGACATGACCGAGACGACTCTCCGGTCAATAACCAACAGCAGGATCTGGATACCCATGTTGGCTCCCACATGCTCCACGATGATCTCATCGGATGAACCACGATGTCGAGGATTCATGTAACCCCGTATACAATTCCCTTTGTCAATCGGTAGGTTACTTTCCCGAGATTCGATCGTCGGTATCCCAATACCTCGTTCAATCTCGTTACCGGCAAGTCACTTTACTCGTACTGTAATGCATGATCTCGTGACCAAACACTTGGTCACATTGAGCTCATTATGATGATGCATTACCGAGTGGGCCCAGAGATACCTCTCCGTCATACGGAGTGACAAATCCCAGTCTTGATCCGTGTCAAACCAACAGATACTTTCGGGGATACCCGTAGGATACCTTTATAGTCACCCAGTTACGTTATGACGTTTGGCACACCCAAAGCACTCCTACAGTATCCGGGAGTTACACGATCTCATGGTCTAAGGAAAAGATACTTGACATTGGAAAAGCTCTAGCAAACAAACTACATGATCTTGTGCTATGCTTAGGATTGGGTCTTGTCCATCACATCATTCTCCTAATTATGTGATCCCGTTATCAATGACATCCAATGTCCATAGTCAGGAAACCATGACTATCAGTCGACCAATGAGCTAGTCAACTAGAGGCTCACTAGGGACATGTTGTGGTCTATGTATTCACACATGTATTACAATTTCCGGATAACACAATTATAGCATGAATAATAGACAATTATCATGAACTAGGAAATATAATAATAATCATTTTATTATTGCCTCTAGGGCATATTTCCAACAGCCATGGCAGCGCTGCAGATCACGGATTCCAAGGTGAGGCGCCTGACACAGGAGCTCTAGGAAAAGGATGCGGAGCTCAGGGCCAAGGACGTGGAGCTCCGTGAGCTCAAGGAGGAGAGGAGTGACATGCTCCTCCGTTATGTGCGGGAGTTCATGGAGCTTCAAAAGTGGCAGGCGTCCACCACAAAGAAGCTCGAGGCGTTGGCGGCGTTGCTGCAGAAAGCGGGAGATACGATAGGCCTTCAGGGGAGCCGGCTGGAGCACGAGCGGGCCGATCATGACGATGTCACCATATTTACCCAGGTTCTGGCCCTCTCTATGGAGGTAATACCCTACTTCCTGCTTGATTGATCTTGATGAATATGAGTATTACAAGAGTTGATCTACCACGAGATTGTAATGGCTAAACCCCAGATGTCTAGCCTATGAGGTTACGATTGTTGTTGCCATGGACTAAACCCTCCGGTTTATATAGACACCGGAGGGGGCTAAGGTTACACAAAGTCGGTTACAGAGAAAGGAATCTACACATCCAAATCGCCAATCTTGCCTTCCACACAAAGGAGAGTCCCATCTGGACACGGAACAAAGTCTTCTATCTTGTACCTTCATAGTCCAACAGTCCGTCCACAATACATAGTCCGGCTGTCCGAGGACCCCCTAATCCAGGACTCCCTCAGTAGCCCCCGAACTAGGCTTCAATGACGATGAGTCCGGCGCGCAGATTGTCTTCGTCATTGCAAGGCGGGTTCCCTCTCCGAATATTTTAAAGTACCTGACTTAAATAGTAGTGTTCGGCTTTTCATTTAATGACACGCTCATCGGCTTCCACACCTTCATGACTCCAGCTTCCACGTGTCGAGCGAATATGAGAGGTCAAGGCATTTTTACACTTGCCACCCTGACCATGAGAGAATTGTCGTATTTAAAGAGACGGGGATCTTCAGATCTAGTCCACACCATCTCCCCAAATGAGGAGTACTCCAAGCTTGCCCGCAGAAACCACCCCAACATGGCTAGCGCTTGCAACTCCTCCTCGCACCCTCACAGCCCCAAACAGGGTGATTGGGAAAAGTGTTCCTTATCCCACGGCCAACTGGTGAAGCTGCAGACCCATGGATTCCTTCCTCCCACAGATCTAGTCCCTGTACGAACCGGATTGGCTTCCTTCGATGGTGCGGAGCAGGTGGAGAAGTTCCCCAACCCTTCCAGGGGGAAATGGGTGTGCTTTGTTCCCTATTTGCTGAGAGGTGTTGGATTTCCGATCCATCCATTCCTTTGAGGGCTTGTGGAGCATTACGGCCTTCAACTACACAACTTTACACCTGCCTCCATCCTGCATATTGCGGGCTATGTTGCTCTTTGCGAGCTATTTTTGGGCTGCGAAGCTCATTTTGAGTTATGGAAGAAGCTATTTTGCCTCATCCCTCGCAACC
Source organism: Triticum dicoccoides (assembly GCF_002162155.2). Taxonomy (NCBI): domain Eukaryota; kingdom Viridiplantae; phylum Streptophyta; class Magnoliopsida; order Poales; family Poaceae; genus Triticum; species Triticum dicoccoides. The sequence goes on along the minus strand of NC_041393.1, from coordinate 89,812,312 downwards.
AGGAGGGATCGATATTCCAAGTGGGCGGAGCCGAGATATGGCACATTGCCGGAACCAGACACCTATTTGGTACGCCGAAGAAGGCAACCAAAGAATGGCCTTCTGAATGGTTTTATGTTGAAGATGTTTCCCTTCCTGACCCAATCCGGAGTGGTCTTCCCGAATATTCAAGTACTCCATTGAAGAAGCGCTTTAACTGGCGTCCTCGGAGCCCCGGAGAGCAATATAGTATGGAAGTCCACCAGCTAATGAGCAAGATAAAGACGCTTGCTCAATCTGGATTGTCAATAGTCGAGGTTATGGCAATATCCATAATGCGAGGGGTTCGGCCACTCCAATACCGAGGGCGCCCTATAGGCACTTCAATGGGAAGATGATGGCACCTACTATGGTCGGAAGGGTCCGGACACTTCTGCCGCTTTGGCGAAAATACTATCCGGATTATACAAAGGGGAGGAGGAGGAGTTCATCCGCATTAAGCCCATGGATGGATTTTCTATGTGCAACCCTCCAGTTGGGTGAGTTTTTGTCCCATTACTCCATTGAATCCTTGAATCCTTTTCCGTAAATATTAATCCTTCATTTACAACAGGAATGGCGGAAGTCACCAGGGAGATCCACAGCCCCGCCCCACAAGCAGAAGACCACAACCAGGCCCTTGATCCCAGATTCGAAGAGGATCCCCATATATCCGTGGAGCTCGGGGAAGGGGTGTTTTACTAGGCGAGCTGTGATGGCACTGAAGTGGCCATCATCGCTAACTATCCCGGTCTCCTCCCTGCGTCCCATATGAGTAATTAAGAGACTTGTCCTTTAATAGAATTCTCTCTTTCTTCCTTACCCAACACACTATATTATGCTCTAAAGGGGAGCTGATCGGCACGCAAGAAGGCGACGCCTATGACAGGCAGGTTTCCAAAAAGGAAGGCAAACAGAGATATGGCCAAGCCTTCATTGAAGAGGTATGGTTTTAAATTTGCCCCATGGTCGTCATCTTAAAGTATGACACTACCCGTTGTGTCTTATTAGGAGGAACATTCGCCGGACTGTGTCCGGGGACCCTGCTGGTCATGCCTCTACTAGCCGGATTCCAGACCCTGCCGCAAGGATAGAGGCTAACGCGGAAGTGACACCAGGTTATCATTCGAAGGATGCAGACAAAGTATCGGCCACAAATTCCGAAGTGGAAAGCGCCATGAACCATCGGCGTCGGTGGGCCATTCTTCGTGACCCTAGTTTTTCAGAAGAAGCTTTCAATGCCTTCAACTTGGGCGATGCATACATCCGACCTGCTCGAGATGGGCTTTCCAGAGCCGCAGATCAATATTTGAAACATATGCGGGTAAGTACACATTTGTGCCAAACTGATAATCATGTACCAGTAGCCCCCGAGAATTGAAGCAGTTAAGCAACTGATTTAAGGATCGTTGTATACCCAGGTGCTCAAAGATAAAAACGACCCATTGTATCGAGAGCTGAAGAGGTGTCAAGCCTAGCTAGCTGCTGCTACCACCGAACTAGAGAAATCCAAGAAGGCAGCATCTGGTAATGTTCCCCTCTATCGAGAAAACATGATCATATACCAGCATTATTGATATAGGTGTGAATCTTATGACAGAGGCACCGACAGTCACACAAGCGGAAAATCCAGGAGCTCAAAGGCAACTGGCGGTGGGTGAACGTATACTCACACAAGTCAGGACAAAGAAAAACAAACTCCAAGATGCCAACATCAAGATCGGTGAAGAGCTTAAAGATGTGCGAGCCCAACTAGCTGACTCCGTGAAGGAGAATAAGAAGCTGCGAGGCGGCATATTTAGTATGTGTTCGGACTTACCTTTATATAATTTGGCAAGGACAGAAACTGACAATAATGATGTCTGCAGGTATATTGACGGGCCGTCTCGAATAGCAGGTGTCCGGATCATCGAGCGATCTACTACACGAGCTGTCGCAAATGCACGAGCGAGCTCGGCAGGCGATGCAAAGTATTTCCAAGGCCTTATGGCCATCGGACTCCCCTCCAGGAAGTATGGATGGGCTTGTACAACTGTTTAAGGGGGTGCGGTGGCGCTTCCGACTATGGAAGATGTTGGCATGCCGTGAAGGTGCGCGAGAGACCTGGGCCATGGTGAAGACACGGTATACCAAGCTCGACCCCAATCACATGGCCCGGGTCGGACCGCTAGGATCGGATGGAAAAGAAATTCCAGTTAGTTTGGTATATGACCAGGTACAAGTAGCCACCATGTATTCCCAACAGGATTGTAGGTTAGATAGCCTTTTGGAAGGCATAGAAGAAGAAGTTTTTGAGTCTAAGTGACTATGTACTTCGAACGACAAATTATGTCTCTAGCTGAATTATAAATGTCATGGTAGACCTTTTCGCATCGACCTTTGGACCCGAGGGTGCGGAGTGGTTCTGAATACCCGCTCAGTAATATATACCGGGGTATGCGTGGAAGCCTGGCGTAGCGGTCATAGTTGCTTGAACAGACAAGTATCTGCCTAGTTATGTTATATTATATTTTAATCGTAAGAAACATCTTCCAGAGAGAATAGTTCCGTTAAGGGTTCCTTTCCCTGGGTAAGCATGCATCAAAGTGCATGTCCGGATTGTTTTAAAAAACCATAGTATACATAACATCTGGGGGTTCATAATGCGACAAGTAAACAACATTTTAGTTCGCCGACCGAATATTCCCTTAAGAATGCTAGCTTTCGGCTTCACCCAGTCTGAGGTAGACATCCGAATGACCCGGTAGTAACAATCGCAGAGGTGCTCCCTTTATGCCCTAGTCGAACTAACGGGAACGTAGGGCATAAGCATAGGAGCCAGGCAACCTAGCTTGGCCAAAATTTAAGTCATATCAATGCATATAATTGTGAAGAAAAGGTACATACGTGGAAGAGACACATATGCAGTGAGATTGATGCTCGGAAAATAATAGCAATAAGCTTCTGTACAAGAAGCCCCCAGGTATAGTTGACATATGTATTAAGAATTGTATGCGTTATAAGTGTACGGTTTTAATCGTACCAGAGCTTTACAGCATAAGAAATAAAAGTGAAAAGAGATGAAAAATAAATAAAGGGAGGAAATAGGGGGAAAAGGAGATGAATAAAGAGTCCGGCGCTAGGCGTAGAATCTTTGGAGTCTGGCTGCGTTCCATGGGTTCGGCTCCAGGCGGTTGTCTCATGCATCACGCAGGCGGTACGCTCCTCCGGTGAAACTTCGGCAATGATGAAGGGACCCTCCCACTTGGGCTGGAGTTTGTCCTTTTTCTTCTCTGGCAAGCATAGAACGAGTTCGCCAATGTTATAAGTCTTGGCCCGTACTTGTCTGCTTTGATATCTGTGAGTGTGTTGTTGATAGAATGTGGAACGGGCCTTAGCGATGTCGCGCTCCTCCTCCAGGGCATCTAAGCTGTCTTGCCGATCCAGCTCAGTCTCTCTCTCTCTTCGTACATGCGCACTCGAGGTGAGTCATGAATAATGGCGCAGGGTAACACAGCCTCTGCATCGTACACCATGAAGAAAGGTGTGTATCCGGTAGAACGATTGGGCGTGGTCCGCAGCCCCCAGAGTACGGAGTCGAGCTCATCCACCCAGTGCTTGTTTGATTCTTTCAAAGACTGCACTAGTCAGCGTTTAATGCCGCTCATAATAAGACAGTTGGCCCGTTCAACTTGACCGTTGGTTTGTGGGTGATAGACGGAAGTGTAGTCGAGCTTGATGCCCATATTAGCGCACCAGGCCTTTACCTCATCGGCTATGAAATTGGAGCCGTTGTCAGTGATGATACTGTGCGGGACGCCATAACGATGCACAACGCCGGATATAAAATCTATCACAGGCTCGGCTTCGGCCATTTTAACTGGTTTTGCTTCTATCCATTTGGTGAATTTATCAACCATGACCAACAGGTATTTTTTTTCTTATGGCTTACTCCTTTAAGAGGTCTGACCATATCAAGCCCCTGGACCGCAAAAGGCAAAGTAATGAGGATTGTTTGTAGAGCGGTAGGTGGCATATGGCCTTGGTTGGCAAAAAGCTGGCGTCCGACGCAATGTTGGACGAGTTCCTGTGCGTCTGCTTGGGCCGTCGGCCAGTAGAAACCTGTACGGAAGGCCTTGCTTATAAGGGCCCGAGCTGCAGCATGGTGACCGCCAAGGCCGGCACGAATTTCCTCCAAGAGCTGTCGCCCCTCTTCCTCGGAGATACATCTTTGAAGAACTTCAGTAGCGCTTTTCATGTAAAGTTCTCTGAGAGAGTCCTGGATTAGGGGGTGTCTGGATGGCCGGACTATGACCTTTGGCCGGACTCCCGGACTATGAAGATACAAGATTGAAGACTTCGTCCCGTGTCCAGATAGGACTTTCCTTGGGGTCGAAGGCAAGCTTGGCGATATGATATGAAGATCTCCTCCCATTGTAACCGACTCTGTGTAACCCTAGCCCTCTCCGGTGTCTATATAAACCGGAGAGTTTTAGTCCATAGGACGAACAACAATCATACCATAGGCTAGCCGCTAGGGTTTAGCCTCTCTGATCTCGTGGTAGATCAACTCTTGTACTACCCATATCATCAATATTAATCAAGCAGGAGTAGGGTTTTACCTCCATCGAGAGGGCCCGAACCTGGATAAAAACATCGTGTCCCTTGTCTCCTGCTACCATCCGCCTAGACGCACAGTTCGGGACCCCCTACCCGACATCCTCCGGTTTTGACACCGACATTGGTGCTTTCATTGAGAGTTCCTCTGTGTCGTCACCCTTAGGCCCGATGGCTTCTTCGATCATCAACCACGACGCAGTCCAGGGTGAGACTTTTCTCCCCGGACAGATCTTCGTATTCGGCGGCTTCGCACTGCGGGCCAATTCGCTTGGCCATCTGCAGCAGATTGAAAACTACGCCCCTGGCCATCAGGTCAGGTTTGGAAGCTTAAACTACACGGCCGACATCCGCGGGGACTTGATCTTCGACGGATTTGAGCCACGGCCGAGCGCGCCCACTGTCACGATGGGCATGATCTAGCTCTGCCGTCGGACAGCGCCCAGAGCGCCGCTTAGGTGTCCGCTCCGACCGTTAGCTCGGAGCCGACTGCGCCAGTCGGGGACAGACGGTTGGACGCCACCCCAGGAGCCGCAATCTCTACGGCGATAGAGCCGAATACCAGCCTAGTCCTTTGCAAGGCCCGTGACTCCAAGGTGTCCGACTCCTTTCCGGACTCCGAATCCGCACCCCTTCTGATCGAACCCGATTGGGCTCCGATCATGGAGTTCATCGCCGCGGACGTCTCTCAGCACTCGCCCATCGGCGATATCCTGAATTCACTAAAGTCTCTCTCTTTGTCAGGAGAGCCCTGGCCGGACTATGGTTTGCAGGGTTGGGATGCGGACGAGGAAGAAATTCGGAACCCACCCACCACCCACTTTGTAGCCACTATCGATGATCTAACCGACATGCTCGACTTCGACTCCGAAGACATCGACGGTATGGACGCCGATGAAGGAGACGACCAAGAACCAGCACCTATAGGGCACTGGAAGGCCACCTCATCATATGACATATAGATGGTGGACACCCCCAAAGCAGGGGATGGCGATGAAAAAACGGAGGATGACCCCTCCAAGAAGCAACCCAAGCGCCGATGTCAGCGGCGCCGCTCTAAATCCCGCCAAAGCAAAAACGGCGAGTCTGGCACCGGGGACATCAACACCCCGGACAGTACAGAAGACAACCCCCTCCAGCAGGATTCAGCGCAGGAGGACGGAGGAGCCAGCCCTCATGAAAGAGCGGCAGACAGGGAGGTCGAGGACGACAATTACATGCCTCCCTTTGAAGACGAGGCAAGCCTCGACGACGACGAATTCGTCGTGCCAGAGGATCCCGCCGAACAAGAGCGTTTCAATCGCAGGCTTATGGCCACGGCGATCAGCCGCAAGAAAAAACAGCAGCAGCTTAGAGCTGACCAAGACTTGCTAGCCGACAGATGGACTGAAGTCCTGGCGGCCGAAGAGTATAAACTCGAACGCCCCTCCAAGAGTTACCCAAAGCGCAGGCTGCTACCCCAACTAGAGGAGGAAGCAACTAAACCTACATCACCAGTGTATGATGCGCCCGATTGGCCACCCCGTGGCCGCGACAGAGAGGCCTTTCGAACCTCAAACCAAGCCGCACCCCGGCGCTGCTCCAAGAATACTAGAGCACGGGGAAAAGCAACAGACCTGCAAGACATATTGGAGGATAAGGCAAGGCAAACAAGATCGATCTATGGATCGCGTGGGCGCCCCTCATCATGTGACGATAACCGTCACGCCGGATATGATAAATACGGCCAGGCCGAATACAACAGACAAAGCTCATCTGAGCTGCGTCGCGATATAGCCAAATACAGGGGTGCCGCACACCCACTATGCTTCACAGACGAAGTAATGGATCATCAAATCCCCGAGGGTTTTAAACTCGTAAAGATTGAATCATATGATGGCACAACAGATCCCGCGGTATGGATCGAGGATTATCTCCTTCATATCCACATGGCCCATGGTGATGATCTACACGCCATCAAATACCTCCCGCTCAAGCTTAAAGGAACAGCTCGGCATTGGCTTAACAGCCTGCCAGTAGAGTCAATTAGTTGCTGGGAGGACCTGGAATCCGCATTCCTTGACAACTTCCAGGGCACTTATGTGCGACCACCAGATGCCGATGACCTAAGCCACATAATCCAGCAACCAGAGGAATCGGCCAGACAATTCTAGACACGGTTCCTAACCAAGAAAAATCAAATAGTCGACTGTCCGGACGCCGAGGCCATTGCAGCCTTCAGGCACAACATCCGAGACGAATGGCTTGCCCGGCACCTAGGACAGGAGAAGCTGAAATCTATGGCAGCCCTCACGACACTCATGACCCGCTTTTGCGCGAGAGAAGACAGTTGGCTAGCTCGTAGCAATAACATAACCAAGAGCCCTGGCAATTCGGATACCAAGGACAATTATGGCAGGTCACGTCGCAACAAGCACAAGCGCCGCATTAACAGTGACAATACTGAGGATACGGTAGTTAATGCCGGATTCAGAGGCTCTAAACCCGGTCAGCGGAAGAAGCCATTCAAAAGAAACCCTCCGGGCCCATCCAGTTTAGACCGGATACTCGATCGCTCGTGCTAGATACACGGCACCCCCGAACAACCAGCCAAGCACACCAACAGGGACTATTGGGTGTTCAAGCAGGCAGGCAAGTTAAGTGCTGAAACCAGAGACAAGGGGCTGCGTAGCGATGACGAGGAGGAGCCCCGGCCGCCAAACAACACAGGACAGAAGGGCTTCCCCCCGCAAGTGCGGACGGTGAACATGATATACGCAACCCATATCCCCAAAAGGAAGCGGAAGCATGCTCTCAAGGACGTCTATGCGTTGGAGCAAGTCGCCCCAAAGTTCAACCCATGGTCCTCCTGCCCGGTCACTTTTGATCGAAGGGACCACCCCACTAGCATTCGTCACGGCGGATTCGCCGCATTGGTCCTAGACCCAATCATTGACGGATTTCACCTCACTAGAGTCCTCATGGACGGCGGTAGCAGCCTGAACCTGCTTTATCAGGATACAGTGCGAAAAATGGGTATAGATCCCTCAAGGATTAAACCCACAAAGAAAACCTTTAAAGGCGTCATACCAGGTGTAGAAGCCAACTGTACAGGCTCGATTACACTTGAAGTGGTCTTCGGATCCCTGGATAATTTCCAAAGCGAAGAGTTAATCTTCGACGTAGTCCCATTCCGTAGTGGCTATCACGCCCTGCTCAGACGAACCGCATTGGCAAAATTCAATGCGGTGCCGCACTACGCATATCTAAAGCACAAGATGCCAGGCCCTCGCGGAGTCATTACGGTAAATGGAAACACCGAACACTCTCTCCGAACAGAGGGGCACAAGGCGGCCCTGGCAGCGGAAGTACAGAGTAGCCTCTCAAGGCAATTCTCCAATCTGGGTGTTAAACGTCCAGACAACATCAAGCGCGCCCGAAGTAACCTGCAAAAAACCGGCTGGCACGTTCCGAGCAAGCATAGCAGTGCGGCCCCAACCCCAGCCCTCGCCAGATGGCGATATCGGTACCACGCATACATAATTACGCTTTGGAAATACCATGGGCATAAGGGGAGTGGCACAACTACGGCACGCCCAGAATGCGGCTCAACCGCACTAAGGGGCTCCCTATTCTGCCGTTTCTTTTTTTATTATTATATACTTTCAGGATCCAACTATTAGGAAGGCCTGTCCGGCAATACACTCGCCGAACACACGATGCAACAGCCAGGGAGAGAACAAGCCACGTCAAATGTCCAGGTGGTCTCTATAACGAGCTAAATACCCGTTTTACTTAAAGTCCCGCAGCTTGCCCCTGGAGGGGGACATGTCAAATAATCCCATCTCTTGCTTGTCGCACTATTTGTATCGTTCTGCTTTCATAGCAGCCCTTTTTAATAAACAATACATAGCTCTTATCTATTATTGTATTCATCTATTTTTATACAAATATGTTCATTCATGACATTATGCAACCGTACACTTTGGTACGACCGATACACCAGGGGCTTAAGCACCCCATAACATGGTGTGAGAAGACCGAACACTCTCATGAGTGTGGCACCCCAAACTTATAGCACTATATGCATCGGCTCCGAATCATGTCTTGGGTCAATAGTTGGGTTTGCCCGGCTCCCATGTTTTGGTACCTTACGTTCTGCAATGTTGGCTAAGGTAGTGCTGGGAGAACTACTGCGGTTGTGCCCCAGTTGAGCTGGGTTAACACCTCAGTAGAGAAAGCTAAAACTGGCCGTCATGATAGTGCGAGGGACCGGTCGCTGTTCGCGAGGTTTTTCGAGTCCCTAAAGACTTATGCCACTTAGAGCGAGGAGCCGGATTTATCTGGCCTAGGCGTGGATAGCGCCCCGAACTCGGTCTTCCGAATACTAGGGGCTTCGCCGAAATTTAAAATTATAGAATTCTATAGCTAAGTGAGAGTGATAAAGCATTATAAGTCCAATGGCCTTGTTCGTTGTGCTGAGCGCCTCCCTAGATGGACCCAAGAATGGGAACAAGAGCGCTCAGGTTTATCCCGAACACCCCAGCACTCGTGGCATGGGGGTAGAAGCCGACGACTTACATCTCTCAGATTTGATAAACGGCCGCACAGAAGGTAATATTTTAAATTAATAAGCGTTGCTTAGCGCATATGAACAAAGTTTTCAGCGTACAGGCTAACAGATGTGAGTCTAGTCAAAAATTACATCTTTGGAGCATTCACCCGCTATAAGGCGGGCACCCTTCAGGACGCCCTTATAACACATCTCAGGCATGCGATACTCCTTGCCCGGCGATGGCGCGTCCGTCAAAAGCTTCTCAGCGTCCAACTTGCCCTAGTGCACTTTAGCACGGGCAAGGGCCCGACGGGCACCTTCAATACAGACGGAGCGCTTGATGACTTCAATCCATGGACACGCGTCCACCAGCCGCCGCACCAGACCGAAGTAGCTCCCAGGCATGGCTTCTGTCGGCTATAGCCGAACTATGAGGCCCTTCATGGCCTGTTCGGCCACCTTGTGGAGCTCGACCAGCTGCTTCAGCTGGTCGCTCAGGGGCACCAGATGTCCGGCCTCAGCATATTGAGACTAGAACACCTTTTCCGTCGACCTCCCCTCCTCGGCTCGGTAGAATGCGGCAGCATCAGACACACTACGGGGCAGATCGGTGAACGCTCCTGGAGAGCTTCGGATTCAGGTAAGTAACAGATAATTCACTTTTATATGCTTGCTTTGCATAAAGAATGCCTTACCCGCCGCTATTTTCTTTATCTCCTCGATCTCCTGGAGGGCCTTCTGGGCTTCGGCCTTAGCGGTTTTGGCACTCTCAAGAGCCAGGGCGAGCTCTGACTCTCGAGTCTTTGAGTCATGCTCCAAACTCTCGTGTTTCTCCACGAGAGCCTGGAGCTCTTGCCGCACCTCCGCCACCCGTGCCTCCTGCTTCTCTCGCTTGGTGCACTCCAAGGTCGCACTGTTTTCGGCCTTGGACACCGCTTCCTTCAGACTCGCCACCTTGGTCGTGGCCCCTGCAACATTCACGTTGGTCCTGTCATTATTTGCAACCAGGTATTTCTATATACATTTACATGCGGTATTACATACCCTCCTTGTCCTCGAGCTACTTCTTGGCACGGCAGATCTCGTTCTCGGACCGCTCGAGGCTCTCCTTCAATGCATTGACCTCCGCAGTCAGTGCGGCAGAGGTCAGTAGCGCAGCCTGCATTCCCATATTGACATATTTATGTTAGACTCCTGCGTACATATTTTTAGATCCTCAGCTCGGGTTTTCTTTCCGAACACCAAACTGAGCATCAGGGGCTACTGTCTATGCGGTAACATTTTTATATGTTTGGAATAAATACCTCAAAGCCTGTTAACAGGCTCATACAAGCTTCGGTCAGCCCGCTCTTGGCGGACTGAACCTTCTGAATCACCACACTTATAACAGTGCGGTGCTCCTCGTCGATGGAGGCGCCATTAAGCACCTCCAGCAAATTGTCCGGTGCCTCCGGTTGGACGGAGGCCACCGGCATCGTAGGCGTGCCCTTCTCGCCAAGGCGCCGCCTACCGGTCTCTGGAACCGTTGATGGTTCCCGAGCAGTGTCCGGCCTAGGGCCGGACTTAGATCCCTTTGGGGCTTTACCCTCCTTTGGGCCTGGAGTCCGGGAGGTCGCCTTGCGGCGCCTCCAGGACCTCCTCCTCCTGGTTTAGTCCCTTTTGGGACTCCACCTCGGCGTTGTCCGTAGGGAGAGGAGAGGAGGCCGTCGGAAGTGAAGCGCTATTCACGTCCGACGAATCCAGGGAGCCGCTCGACGAATCGCCGAGCTAAGCCTTGGGCAGACTGCATGATTGAATTCGGCGTCAGAAGGTACCATACAATAGAGGAGCGCCATAAGTTGTTCCAGTATCCGGACACTTACGATTTTGCCAGGGGCTTGACCCTGGATGGCCATTCCTCCCCGCCGTCTTCGGCATCGGAGGCGTAGTCCGGCGGAAGGGTCCTTCCCTTCTTGGACCCTCTGGCCTCCCCAGTTGGGGCGGCCTTCCTTTTCTTTCCTCCCCCCGTTGGAGGGGAGTAGGCCTCTTCTTCCTCCTCCTCGTCTTCAGAGGCGGAGGGCGCTTCAGGGTTGTCAGGCGATGAATCCGACACCACCAGGCGCCGGGAGCTCTTTTGAGTCCGCGTGGCCTTCTTCTTGGCCTTCTTCTCCGGCACCACGTGAGGTGCCGGAACCAGCAGCCCCATCAATCGGGCGTCCACTGGGTCTTCTGGTAAGGGAGCCGGACAGTTAACCTGCCCAGACTTCGTCAGCCAGTCCTGTCAAAGGTAAGGGAGTTTAGATCCCGCATAGAGTCAGACTATGAAAAACAAGAGTCCTGTAAAGGGTAGAATAGCTTACCTCGCTGGCCTTACGCCGTGAGCTGAATCCGCGATATTCGGTAGCGGATGCAGGGGCCTCAGCGCCCTTAAACAGCACCTTCCAGGCATCTTCATACGTAGTGTCGAAGAGCTTGCTCAAGGTTTGGTGTTGTGCCAGATCAAACTCCCACAATTTGAAGGCCCGTTGTTGGCATGGGAGGATCCGGCGGATGAGCATGACCTGGACTATGTTGACAAGCTTGAGATTCTTGTTCACCAGCTTTTGGACGCAGGTTTGAAGTCCGGTCAGCTCTTCCGAATCTCCCCACGTTAGGCCCGTCTCTTTCTAGGAAGTGAGCCGTGTGGGGAAGCCAGATCGGAATTCGGGGGCCGCTGCCCATTCAGGGTCACGCGGCTCGGTGATATAGAACCACCCCGATTGCCACCCCTTTATTGTCTCCACAAAGGAGCCCTCGAGCCATAGGACGTTGGCCATCCGGCCCACCATGGCACCTCCGCACTCCGCTTGGCGGCCGCCCACTACCTTCGGCTTGACATTAAAAGTCTTGAGCCATAAGCCGAAGTGCGGCCGGATGCAGAGGAAGGCCTCGCACACGACGATGAACGCCGAGATGTTGAGGATGAAGTTCGGGGCCAGATCGTGGAAGTCCAGGCCGTAGTAGAACATGAGCCCCCGGACGAAAGGGTGAAGAGGAAAGCCTAGTCCGCGGAGGAAATGGGGGAGAAACACGACCCTCTCATGGGGCCTAGGGGTGGGGATGAGTTGCCCCTCATCTGGAAGCCGGTGCGTGATGTCATTAGATAAGTATCCGGCCTTCCTCAGCCTTTTGATTTGCCCCTCCGTGACGGAGGAGTCCATCCATCTACCTCCCGCTCCAGACATGATTGGAGAAGGTTGAGGTGGGAAGTGCAGACTTCGGTGTTGGAGCTCGAGTGCGCAGGGATGGATAAGCAAAGGAGGAAGAAGGCGTAAATGGAAAGGGTGGATCCTTATCCCCTTATATGGGTAGCCGAAACTACAAGCCCCCACCAGCCTAATAAAACTCGCTTATCTCCCAAGTGTCGCGGTTAATGGCGCGGTTGGGTTACCCACGCCCGTATTGATGAGAATCCCGGAATAAGGGGACACGATCTCTGCTTTGACAAGACGTGCCAAGGAAACCGCCTCGCTAAACGCGCTGAGGTGGAACAGTAAAATGATTCGAATAAAGGCTTAGCCGTGGCGTGATGTCACGCTGCAGAATGAGTCAGCCGATTAGATTTGTGCAGATATTATTCTCTCTATGGTGGTATGTGGAACTTATTTTGCAGAGCCGGACACTATCCTTGTGTTCAACATCTTCTATGAAGTATTCGGAGGAGGAACCCGACTTGTAATGCTGAAGACAATTTGCGCGCCGGACTCGTCGTCATTGAAGCCTGGTTCAGGGGCTACTGAGGGAGTCCTGGATTAGGGGGTGTCCGGATGGCCGGACTATGACCTTTGGCCGGACTCCCGAACTATGAAGATACAAGATTGAAGACTTCGTCCCGTGTCTGGATAGGACTTTCCTTGGCATGGAAGGCAAGCTTGGTGATATGATATGAAGATCTCCTCCCATTGTAACCGACTCTGTGTAACCCTAGCCCTCTCCGATCTCTATATAAACCGGAGAGTTTTAGTCCGTAGGACGAACAACAATCATACCATAGGCTAGCTTCTAGGGTTTAGCCTCTCTAATATCGTGGTAGATCAACTCTTGTACTACCCATATCATCAATATTAATCAAGCAGGAGTAGGGTTTTACCTCCATCGAGAGGGCCCGAACCTGGGTAAAAACATCGTGTCCCTTGTCTCCTGTTACCATCCGCCTAGACGCACAGTTCGGGACCCCCTACCCGAGATCCGCCGGTTTTGACACCAACATTCTCCCTCGTGGACTTTGTAGGCTTTAAAGCGCCGCACAATGCAACGTGCTTCATTATGGTCCTCGAGAAGTTCTCGCCTATTAAGGTAGGCCAGGAAGGGTTCGGTCCATGGTGCAATGACCACCATGATGAGATGGGCCGATGGTGTAATTTCGGTGGCTGAGCCCCTGATGATGTCAGTTTGTTCAGAATCTGGGGTTGTATTCGGATCTGGATTGGTATCGCTGCTTTCCCCTTGCCACGCTATGGATGGTTTGAAGAGCCTTTCCAGAAAGATGTTACGTGGGATGGGGTCGCGCTTGGCGCTAATGCGAGCGAGGACATCCACCGCTTGATTACTTTCATGAGCCACATGGTGAAACTCAATCCCCTCGAAATGAGACGACATTTTGAGAACGGCATTACGATAAGCCGCCATCTTCGTATCTTTGGCATCGAAGTCTCCATTTATTTGAGATATTGCGAGGTTTGAATCCCCGCGCACTTCCAGGCGTTGTATGCCCATGGAAACGGCCATCCAAAGACCATGCAATAAGGCTTCGTATTCAGCTGCATTGTTGGAGTCCGTGAATAATATTTGTAGGACATACTGAACAGTATCTCCAATGGGGGATGTTAGGAAAATGCCTGCGCCTAGGCCTGCCAACATTTTTGAGCCATCGGAGTGCATAACCCATTGGAATATGCGCCGTACTCTTTAGGCAGTTCGGCCTCCGTCCATTCAGCAATGAAGTCGGCTGATACGTCTCCAACGTATCTATAATTTATGAAGTATTCATGCTATTATATTATCCTTCTAGGATGTTTGATATGCATTTATATGATATTTTATATGATTTTTGGGACTAACCTATTAACCTAGAGCCCAGTGCCAGTTTCTGTTTTCTCCTTGTTTTTGAGTTTTGCAGAAAAGGAATACAAAAAGGAGTCCAATTGACGGGCCAATTTTTGATGATTTTTTATGGACCAAAAGAAGACCACGGAGCATCGGAGTTGGGCCAGAAGAGTCCCGAGCTGCCCGCGAGGGTGGGGGGCCGCCCACCTGGTACGAGTGCATGGGCCTGCCTCGTGGACAGCTCGGGCACCTCCTTGACGTGAGACCGATGCCAAAAGTTCATATAAACACAGAAACCTCGGAAAATTAACCTAGATCGGGAGTTCCGCCGCCGCAAGCCTCTGTAGCAACGAGAAATCAATCTAGGCCCTCTCCGACACCCTGCCGGAGGGGGCCATCATCACCGGTGGCCATAGAGGAGTATTCCGGAGGGGTCTTCATCATCATGAAGGCCAAGGACCAGAGGGTGGAGGCCATGGAGAAGGAAGCACAAGGGGGAGAACCTCTCCTCCTCTCTTCCAATGGTGCCAGAGTGCCATCGGGAGGGGAATCATCGCCATGGTGATCGTCTTCATCAACATCACCAACATCATCACCATCCTCATCTCTTTTACGCGGTCCACTCTCCCGCAAACCGCTGTAATCTCCTACTTGAACATGGTGCTTTATGCCACATATTATGATCCAATGATGTGTTGCCATCCTATGATGTTTTGAGTAGATATCTTTTGTCTTTGGGTTGATTGATGATCTAGATTGGTATGAGTTGTATGTTTTACTTTGGTGCTGTCCTATGGTGCCCTCCGTGTCGCGCAAGCGTGAGGGATTCCCGCTGTAGGGTGTTGCAATACGTTCATGATTCGCTTATAGTGGGTTGGTGAGTGAACAGAAACACAAATCTGAGTAAGAGGGATTGTTGCGTATGGGAATAAAGAAGACTTGATGCTTTAATGCTATGGTTGGGTTTTACCTTAATGATCTTTAGTAGTTGCGGATGCTTGCTAGAGTTCCAATCATAAGTGCATATGATCCAAGTAGAGAAAGTATGTTAGCTTATGCCTCTCCCTCATATGAAACTGCAATAGTGATTACTGGTCTTGCTAACAATTGCCTAGGACAATTCCGCACACCGATCCACCATTATTCCACACTCGCTATTTATAATATTTAGTATTATATTCTAACTTTATGATAACAGCACCTACTTTTATGTATTAGCTCTCCGATATCATACAAAGTTATCCTCTTCATGCCCACAACAAAGTTTTTTTTCTTGTTGCTAGTTGGAAGCAAACGTCCGGTGCACGTAGAGTCGTATCAGTGGCAGATAGGGATTGAGAGAATATTGATCTTACCTTTAGCTCCTTGTGGGTTCGACACTCCATACTTATCACTTCCACCTTTGGAAAGTGCTACGATGATTCCTTGCACTTGGGGATTACCAATACCTGGGATTTAATGGCCCGGTGCGGTTTGTATGATATATCGAATGGGAGGAGCTCAATGGCCCACTTGGCAATTTGGCCTGTAGCGTCACGGTTGTTTATCATGTCGTTAAGAGGTACTTTGGAGGCCACCATTATCGAGCACTCTTGAAAGTAGTGTCGTAGCTTCCAGGATGCCATGAAAACCATGTATGCTATCTTTTGGTAATGAGGGTACCGAGATTTGCATGGTGTGAGGACAGTGGATACGTAGTATACCGGCTTCTGGATCGGGAATTTGTGTCCGTCCGCCTCTCATTCGACGACGAGCACGGTGCTCACGACTTGGTGTCTGGCCGATATGTATAATAACATGGGTTCGCCGACATTTGGCGCGGCCAGGATTGGGTTGCTTGCTAGGAGAGCTTTTATTTCTTCCAATCCGGCCGTTGTCGCGTCCGTCCACTCGAAGTGTTTAGTGCATCGGAGAAGGCGATACAACGGCAATGCCTTTTCTCCTAGTCTGCAGATAAAGCAGCTTAAAGCTGCCACACATTCGGATAATTTTTGGACCTGTTTAAGGTCTGTTGGGGTAGCCAATTGTGACAAAGCTCGGATTTTAGCTGGGTTTGCTTAAATTCCTCTATTGGAAATGACGAAGCCCAGAAGTTTTCCCGAGGGAATGCCGAAAACACACTTTTCCGGATTAAGCTTGATGTCATATATTCGGAGGTTGTCAAATGTGAGCCGTAGATCATCTATTAAGGACTCGATGCGCCTGGTTTTAATGACTACGTCATCCATGTATGCTTCAACTGTCTTGCCGATTTGTTTCTCCAGGTATGTTTGAATCATGCGCTGATAGGTGGCACCAGCGTTTTCGAGCCCGAAAGGCATAGTGTTGAAGCAGAAAGGCTTGTATGGGGTAATAAATGCCGTTGCGGCCTGGTCGGACTCCTTCATCTTGATTTGATGGTATCCGGAGTATGCGTCGAGGAAACACAGTGAGTCGTGTCCTATAGTAGCATCGATGATCTAATCAATGCTGGGGAGGGGAAAGGGATCCTTAGGGCAACCCTTATTGAGGTCTTTGAAATTGACGCATACGCGCCATGATTTATCGTTCTTTGGTACCAGCACCAGGTTTGCTAGCTAGTTCGGATGTTTTATCTCTTTGATGAATCCGGCCTCGAGTAACTTGGCTAGCTCCTCTCCCATGGCTTGTCATTTGGGTTCGGAAAAGCGCCGTAGTGTTTGTTTGACCGGCTTGTATCCTTTCAATATGTTTAGGCTATGTTCGGCCAGCCTGCGTGGGATTCCTGGCATATCAGTGCGGCGTCGACCGTGGGGTCCAGCTGTGCTCCGATGGATGTTGTCTTCATGGAGTCCGTTGGGTGGACCTGGAATTTGACTATTTCGTTTGCTGGTTTGAAGGAGGTGGATTTGGATCGCTTATCAAGTACCACGTCATCCCTATCCACCGTGGAGCGCAATGCGGTTAATTCTTTGGCCGCGAGGACTCCAGATAATGCCTCGAGGGCCAAGTCGGTGGTTTTATTTTAGGCGCAGATTGCTATGTCCGGGTCACCGGCGAGTGTGATGATTCCATTGGGCCCGGGCATCTTGAGCTTCATGTATCCATAATGGGGTACAACTTGGAAGCTCGCAAATGCATCTCGCCCTAAAAGGGCATGATATCCACTGTTAAAAGGGGCCACTTGAAAGGTTATCTCTTCGGATCGGTAATTCGCCGGCGTGCCGAATACCACATCGAGTGTGATTTTCCCCGCACATCGTGCCTCCCGACTGGGAATAATTCCTCGGAAGGTCGTATTACTTTGCTCAATGCGGTTCCTGTCTATTTCCATTTTGTTGAGAGTTTCCTCGTAAATGAGGTTTATTCCGCTGCCGCCATCCATTACAACTTTGGTAAGCCGGAAACCTTCCACATGAGGCAGGTGCCCGGACTGTTCTGAATTTTGCCTCGTCACTGGCATTGAAAGTTATGGCTGTGTCGTTCCAAGGGTTTATTGTTGCAACTTGGCAGACTTCGGCGAGGCCGCAGAGTGCCCTTTTGCGCCTATTGTTTGAGGTGAAAGTCTCGAAGATTGTTAGCATTGTATGGTTGTTGTTTTCCGTGGGATGTTGCTCTACTATATTTTTGGTGAGGAGATCCTTGCCGCTCTTGGCCACCTGCCGGAGTATCCAACAAGCTCTAAGGATGTGGGTTGGTATTTTATCCGGTGTTGTGTGTATCTTGCATGGCCTATCGAGCCATCCCTCTAGGACGATTCCGCGTCCCGTAATGGGCTTTGATTTTTTGGTTACTGGATCAGGCGACCGACGAGGGTGCACCCTTTTTGTCCGGACGAGGGGTTTAGTGGAAACCAATGGCTCCCAAGAGGCTGCCTGAGTTTTCCAGGCGCTTTCCATTCTGTAGTACTTCTGTACTATGGTTGCAAAGTCAGCGAAGTGTGATATTTGTCGGTGATTGATTGCATTGAGGATTCCCTCGTCCGTGTAGTTTTTGCAGAATAGTGAGATTGCATCTTCATCGCGGCAGTCTTTGACCTTGTCCTTAACAAGGAGGAATCTGGCCCAAAAGTGATGGACCCTTTCCCGGGACTGCTGTCTGATGTGGGTAAGATTTCTTATATCTGGGTGGGTGGGTGGATTTAAGTCCGAACCCTGACCCCGTATGGGATCCGGAGCTTGAGAGATTTTCGAGCTTAACAGTTCGGGCTCCGGGATATCAACCCATTTTTTAGGCCCACAGTCCGATTCTAAGTTCGGAGTGCAGGGCAAGTCTTCCCGCAGGTGAGTATCCGGCCCTGTGAGCTTGGAGATCCGAACATAGTTCGTCCTCAACATAGGGGAAGAGCCGTCGCATTGTTCCTCCAGTACCGCTATCTGATGGGTGATCGGCGGAGATTCAATTGCTCTCTGATCGGGTTTAAGCTCAATCCGATCGTAGCCCGTAGCGACTCCCCAGGCGGCGATGCAATCTAGGAGTTCGTTTAAAGATAAAACTCCGTCGGATCCATCTGTTCGGAGTATTCTGAGCTGACGTGGAGGCGATTTTCAATGATACGAGAAGTCATCGTCGGCCCGACGGCCGAACGGCGACCATTGTGAAGCCGCCCAGCCGAAGGGTTTGGCCTAAGGCCAGGGCTCCTCCGGAGGTGATGTTATCCTTTATAGCAAGGCGAGCCATCAAGCCTATCTTTTACGTCACAATGGAACTCTCAATGAAAGCACCAATGTTGGTGTCAAAACCGGCAGATCTCGGGTAGGGGGTCCCGAACTATGCGTCTAAGGCTAATGCTAACAGGAGGCGGGGGTCACAATGTTTACCCAGGCTCGGGCCCTCTCTATGGAGGTAATACCCTACTTCCTGCTTGATTGATCTTGATGAATATGAGTATTACAAGACTTGATCTACCACGAGATTGTAATGGCTAAACCCCAGAAGTCTAGCCTATGAGGTTATGATTGTTGTTGCTATGGACTAAACCCTCCGGTTTATATAGACACGGGAGGGGGCTAGGGTTACACAAAGTCGGTTACAGACAAAGGAATCTACAAATCTGAATCGCCAAGCTTGCCTTCCACGCAAAGGAGAGTCCCATCCTGACACGGGATGAAGTCTTCTATCTTGTATCTTCATAGTCCAACAGTCCGGCCACAATACATAGTCCGACTGTCCGAGGACCCCCTAATCCAGGACTCCCTCAGCCGCCACATTTGTTTTTTCACCCCTTTTTTATCTCCTTGCTGGCAGGTAAATTTAAATATCCACCGCGGTGTTTCTCTGGTGTTTGGGTACGGCAGGATTTTTAATTTTTTGATTGACGGGAGAAGGCGCAGCAGGATTTTTAATTTTTTGATTGACGGGAGCAGGCGCGGCAGCAATTAGTCACGATGACTCCGCCTATAAAACCCATTGCTCCCTGGTGTGAGAAGTCGTCGACTGGTGTTTTACCATGGTGAAAACCAATAGATTCCCCGCTCCTCGGCTGGCTCCCTCCGCCTTCCCGTAGATTGCATTGCCTTTGAGCCGTTTCGCCCCCTTTGCTTCCTCTCCCCATTGCTTCTACCTGGTGCCATGGTAGCGCTGCAGATCACGGAGTCCAAGGTGAGGCGCCTGACACAGGAGCTCCAGGAAAAGGATGCGATGCTCAGGGCCAAGGACGTGGAGCTCCGTGAGCTCAAGGAGGAGAGGAGTGTCATGCTCCTCCGTTATGTGCGGGAGTTCACGGAGCTTCAAAAGTGGCAGGAGTCCACCACAAAGAAGCTCGAGGCATCGGCGGCGTTGCTGCAGAAAGCGGGAGATACGATAGGCCTTCAGGGGAGCCGGCTAGAGCATGAGCGGGCCGATCATGACGAGGTCTAGGATCGCCTCAGCCACTTGCTGAACCAAGTTGCCATGCACGTGTTGCAGTTACGCGATGCCTATGGCCGTGCCAGCACGACCATGCCGGCCGTCGGGGTAAACCCGTTCGACCACCCGGTCGACTTCGATGAGTTGCGGCTTCCTGACTTGGTCTCCTTCTTCACCTATATCTCCGAGAAGCTGAGCCGTCTTCGCGCGATGGTGGGGGCGGAGCTGGACAAGGAGGGGTTGCGGGCTGTCGTCGTCGTTGCTGGGCGAATCCTTTCAGGGCTCCGTCACCGGAATCCATTCGTGCCATTGGACGCCGTCTTTGACGAGCTGGCTCCCATCGATCGGGAGCAGGCTCTGCGGGCGGTTGCACCCTGCATCACCAACATCGTGCACCTCGAGAAGCAGAGGGGCTTCGGTGGTGTTTAGGCGCCCTCTGCATGGGTATGTCCATGTCTCAGCGCAACATGACCGTTGGATCAAACTCAGACGGTGCAGATCAGTCACTGTAGCACAAAGCGGTGGGTGTGTTTGGTTGCATTCTCATTGAGGGAGTCCTGGATAAGGGGGTACCCGGAGAGCCGGACTATATACATCGTCCGGACTATAGAAGCGTCAAGATACAAGACTCAAGACTTCGGCTCGTGTCCGGATGGGACTCTCCTTTGCGTGGAAGACAAGCTTGGCGATCTGTATATTATGTTTCCTTCCTTGTAAACTGACTCCATGTAAACCCTAGCTCTCCGGTGTCTATATAAACCGGAGAGCATGGTCCTTAGAAGGCCGATCACAATTACAATCATACCGTCATAGGCTAGCTCTTAGGGTTTAGCCTCTACAATCTCGTGGTAGATCTACTCTTGTATTCCAGATATCTTCAATATTAATCAAGCAGGAAGTAGGGTTGTACCCCCATCGAGAGGGCCCGAACCTGGGTAAACATTGTGTCCCTTGCTTCCTGTTACCATCAGCCTAAGACGCACAGATTGGGACCCCCTACCCGAGATCCACCGGTTTTGACACCGACATTGGTGCTTTCATTGAGAGTTCCTCTGCGTCGTTGCTTCGAGGCCTGATGGCGTCTACAATCGTCAACAACACGGTCCAGGGTGAGACTTTTCTCCCTGGACAGATCTTTGTGTTCGGCAGCTTCGCACTGCGGGCCAATTCGCTTGGCCAGTTGGAGCAGATCGACAGCTTCGCCCCTGGCCACCAGATCAGGTTCGGAAACTTGAACTACACGGCGGATATCCGCGGAGACTTGATCTTCGACGGATTCGAGCCTACGCCAGGAGCGCCGGATAGCCACGATGAGCACGGCCTAGACCTGCTGTCGGACAGTGTCTGGGACATCATCCCCGAAGCAGCCTTGGATTTAAATCCAGGGCAGGTCGTGTTGCCTAGGGACGGAGGGCTGGACCCCGCTCCGTAGGCCGCACACTTATTGGCGTTAGAACCGAACACAGGTCCCACCGATGTGGAGGCCCGTAACCCTGGGCCCCCAGACTCATATCCAGTTGTTGGTCCTGATCTGCTCACTCTCAAGCCAGCTGAGCCAGGCTGGGCTCCGGTAATGGAGTTTACCGCTGCGGACATCTTTCAGCACTCACCTTTTGGCGACATGCTGAACTCATTAAAGTCTCTCTCTCTCTGTCAGGAGGCTCTGAGCTGAACTATGTCCGACTTGAGTGGGAAGCAGGCGACAAAGGAATTCGCTGCCCACCCACCACCCACTTCATCGCCACGATCGATGATTTAACCGACGTGCTCGACTTTGACTTTGAAGACATCGACGGTATGTATGACGATGCAGGAGACATACAGGAGCCACCACTCACAGGGCGGTGGACAGCCACCTCTTCATATGATATATATATATGGTGGACACTCCGAAAGAAACCAACGGCGATCAGGCAACGGAGGATAACCTCTCCAAGAAGAAAGCAAAGCATGGGCGTCGTCAGCGCCGCTCCAAGCCCCGCCAAGGCAATACCGGCACTGGAAACGATAATAATCCGGACGGTGCCGACGATGAATACAGCCCCGAACAGCCCGCCTTCGAGCAGGCCGAACAGGAAGACGGGCATGACAGCCCAGATGAACAGGCGACGGACGAGTATCCGGATGAGGACTACATGCCCCTCTCCGAAGACGAGATTAGCCTCAGTGACGATGAGTTCGGTGTACCCGAAGACCCGGTAGAGCAGGAGCGCTTCAAGTGCCGGCTTATTGCCACTGCGAGAAGCCTGAAGAAGAAGCAGCAGCAGCTCCAAGCTGATCAAGATCTTCTCACAGACAGATGGACAGAAGTCCTGGCAGCCGAGGAATATTGACTCGAGCGCCCCACGGCTGACCGACCGCCTCGAGGTCGGGACAAAATGGCATATCAGCCAAAATACCAGCCCGTACCCCCGTGCTGGTTTACTACGGCCCGGGGAAACACTAGGACCTGCGCGATAAACTGGATAACGCCACAGGACAACCAAAATCGATCTACGGATCGCGGGGGCGTGCCGAAGCACATGACGATGACAGTCATACCGGATACACCAACAGCAAATCCGGCCGGGCCAAATACAACCAGTCAGACGCAGCTGGACTGTGCCGCGACATAGCCCGACATTGAGGCGCCGCACACCCCCTATGCTTCACTGATGAAGTGATGGATCACAAATTCCCAGAAGGGTTTAAACCCGTAAACATCAAATCATACGATGGCACCACAGACCCCGCGGTATGGATCCAGGATTTCCTTCTCTACATTCACATGGCCCACGGATATGATCTACATGCCATCAAGTATCTTCCCCATAAGCTCAAAGGACCTGCCCGGCATTGGCTAAACAGCCTGCCAGCAAATTCCAATGGCAGTTGGGAAAATCTAGAAGACGCATTTCTTGACAACTTCCAGGGCACATATGTGCGACCTTCGAATGCTGATGACTTGAGACACATTACTCAACAGCCCTGAGAATCAGCCAGAAAATTCTGGACTCGGTTCCTAACTAAAGAACCAAATAGTCGACTGTCCAGACGCCGAAGCCCTGGCGGCTTTCAAGCATAATATCCGTGACGAGTGGCTCGCCAGACACCTTGGCCAGGAGAAACCCAAGTCCATGGCATTGGCTCGCAGTAGCACTACACCAAATTCTAGAACTTTAGATGTCCGGGGCAATAATGGCAAGCCGCGGCGCAATAGACACAAGCGACGAAACAACGGCGACAGCACTGAGGATACGGCGGTCAATGTCGTATTCAGCGGATCGTAATCCGGTCAGCGGAAGAAGCCATTCAAGCGTAACAATCAAGGGCCATCCAGTCTGGACCGTATACTGGAGCGCTCGTGCCAAATTCATGGCACCCCGGACAAGCCAGCCAACCACACCAACAGAGACTGCTGGGTATTTAAACAGGCCGGCAAAATAAACGTCGAGAACAAGGACAAGGGGCTGCACAGCGACAATGACGATGAGCCCCGGCATCCGAATATGGGGGGGCAGAAGGAAGCCCCCCCCAGGTGAAAACGGTCAACATGATCTACGCCACCCACATCCCCAAGCGGGACGTATATGCGATGGAGCCAGTCGTCCCCAAATTCAACCCATGGTCAGCCTATCCGATCACCTTTGATCGTAGGGATCATCCTACAAGCATCCATCACTGCGGCTCTGCCGCATTGGCTTTAGACCCAATTATAGACGGATTTCACCTCACAAGAGTCCTTATGGACGGAGGCAGCAGACTGAACCTTCTTTATCAGGACACAGTGTGCAAAATGGGCATCGACCCTTCAAGGATCAAGCCCACCAAAACCACCTTTAAGGGTGTCATTCCTGGAGTAGAGGCCCGCTGCACGGGCTCTATAACATTGGAAGTGGTCTTCGGATCTCCGGATAACTTCTGAAGCGAAGAGCTAATCTTCGATATCGTCCCTTTCCGCAGTGGTTACCACGCACTGCTCGGACGAACCGCATTCGCTAGATTCAATGCGGTACCACACTATGCATACCTCAAGCTCAAGATGCCAGGCCCGCGCGGGGTCATAACAGTCAACGGGAATATGGACCGCTCCCTCCATACAGAAGAACATACTGCGGCCCTTGCGGCATAAGTACAATGCGGCCTCCTCCGGCAAACCACCAATCCAGCGACGACATTTTCAAGCTCCATCAAGCGAGGGCGGAACACCCCATAGGAAGTTCAGCAGGCACGACAAGAGCAGGACTAGCAGTCCGACCTCCGCTCGAATCCCATCAAAGCAGCATTCGTGCAGCGCGTACACAATTACGGACTTAAAATACCATGGGCACAGGCGGAGGCGTATCAGGGGCTCAGTTAACAGTACTGTATTGCTTCATAACCTTTCCTTTTACCCTTTAAGGACATTGCTTTAGTGCAGCTTCTCCAGAATAGCCGGATTGTCGGACTTACATAGGAGAGGAAACCCAGGAGGCAATAGGCTTTGGGCACAGCAGGAAACACCCAGGTGGAATCTATTTATGATCATTATTCCTGCTTTATCTATCTGTACGTAGCCTGCCCCTGGATAGGATATTTCAAATCATCCTATTTTGTCTCCGCTTAATGCATACATTGTAAACATACGCTTAAACATACTATTTATCAATGGGAGACCACATATAGCGTCAGCTTACTTATTTTTATTTGAGCATTTTTTATAAATGTCTATTTCATTTTGCATCCGTACACTTTGGTACGGGTAGTTTGCCATGGACTTCTTATGGTACCCCATAATACGGCAAGTCAAGTCCGAACACTTTCAATAGTGCGGCACCCCGAACTTATAGCATTATATGCATCAACTCCGAATGATGTCTTGGGTTACGGTTGGGATAGCCCGGCTCCCTTGCTTTGGTGCCTTATGTTCCGTTAATTCGGCTAAGGTACCGCAGGGAGAACTACTGCGATTGTGCCCTGGTTCTTCCGGACGAGCAATTCAGTAGAGAAAGCACAAAACCGTCCGACATGATGTGGCGAGAGACTGGTCGCTGTTCGAAGAGGTCTTAAACTCCTTAAAGATTTTTCCGCTTTAGGCGTTAATTCGGCTTTGTCCGATATAGGCGTGTATAGCGCCCCAATTCGGCCTTCCGAATTCTAGGGGCTTCGCCAAAATTTAAATTCATATACTTCTATGGCTAAGTGAAGGTTATAAAGCCGTATAGTCTGATTGCCTGGTTCCCTGCGCTGGACACCTCCTTAAGGGACCAAACATTTGGATAAAGAGTGTCCGGGTTTTCCATGAACACCCCAGTACTAGTTACACGGGGGCGGAAGCCGACGACTGGCCTACTTTCAGAATTTGATAAACAGCCGCACAGAAGGTAATTTTTAAATTACCAAAGCGCTACATAGCGCAAGTAACTTTGTCTTTAAATTACAATCATGACAGAAGTGAATTCATTCAAAAATTATGTCTTTGCTACATTCATCGGCCACGAGGCAAGCACCCTTCATAACGCCATCATAATACTTCTCGGGGACGCAATGCGGCTTGCCCTCCGGCGGCCCGTCCTTCACCAGCTTCTCCGCATCCAGCTTGCCCCAATGCACCTTGGCGCGGGCAAGGGCCCGGCGGGCACCCTCGTTGCAAACGGATCGCTTGATGACTTCCAGTCGCGGACAGGAATCCACCATCCGCTTGATCAGGCCAAAGTAGCTGGTGGGCAGAAGCTCGCCAGGCCATATCCGGACTATGAGATCTTTCATAGCCACTTCGGCTGCCTTGTGGAGTTCGACCAACTGCTTCAGTTGGTCACTCAGAGGCATTGAATGCTCGGCCCCATCATACTGGGACCAGAACAACTTCTCCGTTGAGCTCCCCTCCTGGGCACGGTAGAACTCCGCGGCGTCTGATACGCTGCGTGGCAGGTCTGCGAATGCCCCTGAGAGCTCTGGATTCGAGTAAGTAAGAGAAACGCCTCCTCCACATGTTTTCTTTGCATAAAAAATGTCTTACCCGCCGCTATTTTCTTGGCCTCCTGGATCTCTTGCTGAGCCCTCTCGGCTTCGGCCTTGGTGTGTTTTGTATTTATAAGGGCCTTCGCAAGCTCGGCCTCCTTTGCTTTAAGCTCCCGCTCTGCAGACTCGAGCTTCTTGCCTAGCTCCTGGAGATCCTCTTGTACCTCGCCCACTCGGGCCTCTTGCTTTTCGCGCTCTTTGAGTTCCAAGGATGCTTTGTGTTCGGCCTCGGACAGCGCCTTCTGGAGAGACGCCACTTCGGTGGCGGCCTCTGTTACCACATCACGATGTCTCGTCGTTAGCATAATCAAATTTTATTTACTATTTATTATATGACAGAGGGGAATCATTCACCTTTGTTCTCTTCGAGTTGGCTCCTCACGAGGCCGAGCTCTCCCTGTGCCCGCTCTAAATCCTGCGTCAGGCCGGCGATTTCGGTCGTGCGAGCAGCAGCGGCCAGCAGCACAGCCTATTTATTTACATTTACACTTATTGTTAGACTCCTGCGGATTATAATTGACCCTCCGTTTGGTTTTTCTTTCTGAACACCAAACAGAGTATCAGGGGCTACTACCTATCGGGTGGTGATTTTGCATATTTTTACTGCTTACCTCAAAGCCTGTTAGGAGGCTGGTGCAGGCTTCGGTTAGTCCGCTCTTGGCGGATGACACCTTCTCAATCACCGAACTCATGAGAGTACGGTGCTCTTCATCTAGGGAAGCGCCTCGAAGCGCTTCCAGCAGACAATCCGGCGCCTGGGGTGCAACGGAAGTCCTTGATATAGACGACCCTCCCTCCATAACGAGAGGCTGCCCGCCTAAGTTCGGAACCACTGAAGGCTCCGGAATAGTGTTCAGCTGAGAGCCCGGTATCGGTGTCAAAACCGGCGGATCTCGGGTAGGGGGTCCCGAACTGTGCGTCTAGGCGGATGGTAACAGGAGACAAGGGACACGATGTTTTTACCCAGGTTCGGGCCCTCTCGATGGAGGTAAAACCCTACTCCTGCTTGATTAATATTAATGATATGGGTAGTACAAGAGTAGATCGACCACGAGATCAGAGAGGCTAAACCCTAGAAGCTAGCCTATGGTATGATTGTTGTTCGTCCTACGGACTAAAACCCTCTAGTTTATATAGACACCGGAGAGGGCTAGGGTCACACAGAGTCGGTTACAATGGGAGGAGATCTAAATATCCGTATCGCCAAGCTTGCCTTCCACGCCAAGGAAAGTCCCGTCTGGACATGGGACAAAGTCTTCAATCTTGTATCTTCATAGTCCAGGAGTCCGGCCAAAGGTTATAGTCCGGTCATCCGGACACCCCCTAATCCGGGACTCCCTCAGTAGCCCCCGAACAAGGCTTCAATGGCGATAAGTCCGGCGCGTAGATTTGTCTTCGGCATTGCAAGGCGGGTTCTTCTCCAAACTCCATATACCTGTTGAATAGTGTCCGGCTTCTGGTGAATGTTGCGCTCCTTGGCTTCTGTGCCCAATAATGGCCATCTTCCATGTGTGAAACGAATGCGAAAAGCCAGGGTGTTTTTTCATTTACCTCCATAGCTGTGCAAATGAGCTGCCTATAAAAGAGACGGGGATTTTGTTCCGAATCACACCATCTTCCCTTCGCGAGCTTTCATCGAAGCGCATTCGACAGAGATCCATTCCATCATGGCCGGTCGACACAGCTCCTCCTCTCACCCCCCCCCCCCAGTCCTCAGCCTGGAGATTGGGAGAGATGCTCCGTCCCGCACAGTGAGCTAGTGGCACTCCAAGCCAAGGGGTTATTCCCCCCAGCCTACATGGTCCCGGTTCGAGTCGGGCTCCCCACCTATAATGGTGGAGATCAAGCGAAGAGCGTCCGCAATCCCTCCAAAGGAGAGCGGGTATGCCTTGTCCATTATTTGATAAGAGGGCTCGGATTTCCAATTCATCCGTTTCTCCGGGGGCTCCTGGAGTTCTACGGCCTCTAGTTGCATAGCCTTACGTCTGCCTCCATATTGCATATTGTGGGCTTCGTAGCCCTTTGCGAGCTGTTTTTGGGTATCGAGGCTCATTTCACGCTATGGAAGAAGTTGTTCTGCCTCGTGCCCCGTTCTCAGGAGGGATCAATATATCAAGTGGGCGGAGCCGAACTATGGCGCATCGCCGGGACCGGATATCTATCCAGAACCCCAAAGAAGGCGTCTGAAGACTGGCCTTCAGAATGGTTTTATATAGAAAACGTCCCCTGCCAGACCCTGTACGGATCGGCCTCCCTGAGTTCAATGCTCCTTTGAAGAAGCGCCTAAGCTGGCGTCCACGGAGCCCTTGGAAGGAGAATGAAAAGGACGTCCTTTACCTGATGAACCGGATAAGGTTGTTAGCTCATTCCGGACTGACCATGATTGAGGTCATGGCCACATGCATTATGCGGGGGGTGCAGCCGCTTCAGTACAGAGGCCACCCCATGTGGGATTTCAACAGGGAGGACGACGCCACCCAGTGCGGCCGTAAGGGGCTGGAATCAGCTGTCGCTCTAATAAAGATCTTGTCCACTTTGTACAAGGGAGAAGAGGAGGAATTCCTCTGCGTCAACCCACAGGGCGGATTATCTATGTACAATCCTCCGAGTTGGGTAAGCGAATACTTTCACTTGCCCATCCGTTTCATATTCCCATAGTTAAGTATT
Source organism: Triticum dicoccoides (assembly GCF_002162155.2). Taxonomy (NCBI): domain Eukaryota; kingdom Viridiplantae; phylum Streptophyta; class Magnoliopsida; order Poales; family Poaceae; genus Triticum; species Triticum dicoccoides. Next base: position 89,783,649 of record NC_041393.1, on the reverse strand, counting down.
TAGTCTAGCAATTTCAACGCAGGAGCAACGCCAGGCTGTAAAGGAGATAAACAGCCCTCCTCCACAACCCGAGGACCCAGAACGGTCCTTTGACCCGGACTCCCAAGAGGACCCGGACTTATGTGTGGAGCTGATCGACGGGGTGTTTCATCAATTGAGCAAGGACAACGCCTTGGTGGCCATTACGGGTGATTATCCTGGACTACTTCCAGCCTCTCAAGTAACCAAGACCGAAGTCCTAGCATTTTTTAAAATGATCCATCCGTGCTTATTTTAGGTCACCGTATACCGATGGTGTTTTTGCAGGGCGAGTCCTTGAGGCGGAGGGCCGAGCCTGCGGTGGCTAGCCAACAAGGGGCATCAAGGTCCGGCAGGCTGAAAAGAAGTGCGATCCGGATTGCGACGCCGGCGCAACGGTATGGCGTGCCATTTTATTCCCAGGTTTTATTCCCTCGAGGCATACCGATGCTCGTGCTCTCTTCAGGAAAAAGAGCGCTCGCCGGACTATATCCGGAGAGGTTGCCAATCGTGCCTCCACCGGACAGGCTCCAAGGCCGGGTCCGGAAGCGGAGGCGAGCATGAGGCACGCACCGGACGCTCCTCTGACAGAGGATGCAAACGGGTTGTCTGCCACCAATTCAGAGGTGGAGAGTGCCATGAACCAAAGGCGTCGCCGGATAGTTCTTTGTGACGCTTGTTTCTCCCAAGAGGCGTTAGATGCCTTCAATACAGGAGATGCGTACCTCCGTGCCGCTCAAAATGGTCTAGACAGAGCCACAGAGCAGTATGTAAAAGACATACGGGTGAGAAAATTTGATGGTTATATATGTCAGTAGCCCCCGAGACTTGAAACAGTTAGAATAACTGATTTAAGGATCATTAGTTATGCAGGATCTTACAGAAAAGAATACCCAACTGTCCCAGGAGCTGGAAGAGTGCAAACCCCAACTTGGGGCCGCACTAACCGCGGCGGGGGAGGCCAAGGAGACCCCTCTGGTAATATATGCATCAAAAGATAAGTATGTTGCGAAGTGCGGCATGTGTAAAAATCTGACAATAACATTGCAGATGGCGCCGGATTGGATCCGGACAAACAACAACTCTTACGCCGGTTAAAGGCCAGTGAGAGCATGCTTACGAGGGTGAGGCAAGAGAAGAATAAGCTCCAAGATGCCAACACCCAGCTGGGCGAGGAACTAAAGGATGTTCGTGCTCAGCTGTCAGACTCCGTTAAGGAGAATCGGTGGCTTCGACGCGGCATTTTTAGTAAGTGCTTGAACGAACTTAGAAAAAAAGGAGTTCGGTGAGGAAGTCGATTGACAGAGTTATGTCTGTAGGTATGCTGACAGGTCGACCTGCGGAGGAAATGCCCGGTTCTATGGGTGACCTTCTTCTCGAGCTCTCACAACTGCACGAACGAGTTCGGTAGGTGATGCAAGGCGTCGCCCAGGCCTTGTGGCCATCCATCTCCCTGCCCGAAGGCCTCGATGAGCTTGCAGAGAAGTTGAAGGGAGCGTGGCGGCGCTTCCGATCATGGAAGATATCAGCTTGCCGTCAAGGCGCCAGGGAGGCCTGGGCCATGGTGAAGATGCGGTACACGAAGGCTGACCCAAACCACATGGTCGAGGTCGAACCTGTAGGGCCTGATGGGAAGGAGATCCCTGTCAGTTTAGTATACGGCCAGGTAGAGTTGGCCGCCAAATATTCCCAACAGGACTGTAAATTAGACAGCCTGCTGGATGGTATTGAAGAGGAATATACCCAGTCAAATTGACTATGTAATTTAAGATGACATGTAAAATGCCTTCTAGCCGGATTGTAGATCGTTTGTCATGGCAGACCTTTTCGCTTCAACCTCGGGACTCGATAGTCCGGAGTGTGTCCGAATACCCTCTCGGTTATGTAAGAACCGGGGCATGCGTGGAGACCAGGCGTAGGGGTCATTAGTGCTTGAACAGACAAGTTCCCAACTAGTTATGTTATATTACATGGTTAGTAAGAAACATCTTCCAGGGAGAATAGTTTCGTTAGGGGTTCCTTTCCCTGGGAGGCATGCCCTAAAGTGCATGTCCGAACTGCGAAAAAGCAGGAAAAACAGCTAGGGGCAGATAAATAAATGAGTAAGAAATCATCTTTTAGTTCACCGACCGAATATTCCCTTAAGAACGCTAGCTTTCGACTTCACCCAGTCTGAGGTACACATCCGACTGACCCGGCAGTAACAATCGCAGAGGTGCTCCCTTTACCACCTAGCCGAACAATCGGGAACGTAGGGGTAAGCACAGGAGCCAGGCAACCCAGCTTGGCCAAAACTTAAGTCATATCGATGCATATAATGGTGAATAAAAGCTACATGCGGAAGTGTGACATATGTGTTGGGCATGAGGCCCGTATAAATAAGCTTCTGTTAAAGAAGCCCCCAGGTATAATGAGCGCGGATAGCGCGTCAATTGTTTGCGAACAAGGCGCAAACGAGCCCTCAAAGGCTATAAGAGAAAAAGAAGGGAGAAGGAGAGAAATATAAGACAGCTAATATGTAAAAAATAGACAGAGGAAGGAGATGAACACAGAGTCCGGCGCTAGGCGTAGAATCTTCGTAGACGGGCTGCGTTCCATGGGTTCGGCTCGAGTCGGTTATCCGACGCATCTCTTGGACGGTACGCTCCACCAGTCAGGACTTGGTCAATTATGAAGGGACTTTCCCATTTGGGCTTGAGTTTGTCCTTTTTCTTGTCCGCCAGGCGTAGAACTAATTTGCCAACATTGTAAGTTTTGGCCCGTACTTCTCTGCTTTGATATCTTCGAGCCTGCTGTTGATAGAATGCGGAACGGGCTTTTGCCACGTCGAGCTCCTCCTCCAAGGCGTCCAAACTGTCCTGGCGGTCGAGTTCGGCTTCTCTTTCTTCGTACATGCGCGTGCAAGGTGAGTCATGAATTATGTCGCAGGGCAGAACTGCCTCTACGCCGTATACCATAAAGAATGGTGTAAATCCGGTAGTGCGATTCAGCATGGTCCGCAGCCCCCAGAGTACGGAGTCGAGCTCCTCTACCCAGTGCGTATTAGATTCCTTGAGGGATCGCACTAACCTGGGTTTGATGCTGCTCATGATTAGACCATTTGCTCGCTCGACTTGACCGTTAGTTTGTGGGTGATAGACTGAAGCGTAGTTGAGCTTGATGCCCATGTTTTTGCACCAGAGTTTGACCTCATCGGCCGTAAAGTTCATGCCGTTATCAGTGATGATGCTGTGGGGGACGCCGTAACGGTGTACGACCCCTGATATGAAGTCTATCACTGGTCCGGATTCGGCCGTCTTAACAGGCTTGGCCTCTATCCATTTGGTGAATTTGTCCACCATGACCAGTAAGTATTGTTGCTTGTGGGTTCCCCCTTTAAGGGGTCCAACCGTGTCAAGCCCCCAGACCGCAAAGGGCCAGGTGATGGGTATAGTTTGGAGGGCGGTGGGTGGCATGTGGCTTTGGTTAGCAAAGAGTTGGCAACCAACGCATTGTTGGACTAAATCCTGAGCATATGCCCGGGCCGTCGGCCAATAAAATCCTGTATGGAAGGCCTTGCTTACAAGGGCCCGGGCTGTGGCGTGGTGCCCGCCGAGTCCGGCATGAATTTCAGCCAGGAGATTTCGCCCTTCCTCTTCGGACATACACCTTTGAAGGACTCCGGTGGTGCTTTTCTTATAAAGCTCTCCCTCATGGACTTTATAGGCTTTAGATCGCCGCACTATGCAGCGTGCCTTGTTTTGGTCCTCTGGAAGTTCCTGCCTGGTCAGGTAGGCTAGGAATGGTTTTGTCCACGGGGCAATGACTGCCATTATTTCGTGGGCTAAGGATGTTACTTCGTTGGCCAAGCCTCCCGCTGTGTTAGAATGTTCGGTGTCGGGCAATGCGGTTGGATCCGGGCTGTTATTTCCGGATTCCCCTTCCCATGATATGGATGGCTTGAATAGCCTTTCCAAGAAAGTGTTGGGGGGACTGCATCGTGCTTTGCACCGATGCGTGTCAAGACGTCTGCTGCCTGATTGTTTTCCCGGGCTATATGGTGAAATTCGAGCCCTTCGAACCAAGATGACATTTTTAGGACGGTGTTGCGATAAGCTGCCATTTTCGGATCCTTGGCATCAAAGTCTCCATTTATTTAGGATATCGAGAGGTTCGAATCCCCATGCACCTCTAGGCGTTGAATGCCCATGGAGACTGGAGGCCGTGTAGAAGGGCCTCGTATTCGGCTGCGTTATTGGAGTATGTATACATTATCTGGAGTGCGTATTGAACTGTATCACCTGTTGGGGACATCAAAATGACGCCAGCCCCCAGACCAGCTAACATTTTGGAGCCGTCAAAGTGCATGACCCAATTGGAATATGTGTCGTACTCTTTAGGGAGTTCGGCTTCAGTCCATTCGGCGACGAAGTCGGCCAAAAATTGCGACTTGATTGCTCTCCATGGCTTGTAGGTTATGTCGAACGGGAGGAGCTCAATGGCCCATTTGGCAATCCGGTCCGTCGCATCGCGGTTGTTTATAATGTCGTTAAGAGGTACTTCGGAGGCTACTGTTATTGAACACTCTTGAAAGTAGTGTCGCAGCTTCCGGGATGCCATAAACACCGCGTAAGCTATCTTTTGATAATGCGGGTACCGTGACTTGCATGGAGTGAGGACAGTGGACACGTAGTAAATTGGTTTTTGAAGGGGGGATTTGTGTCCGTCCGTTCCTCGTTCGACGACGAGCACTGCGCTTACAACTTGATGAATTGCCGCAATGTATAATAGCATTGGTTCACCGATGTTAGGCGCGGCCAGGATCGGGTTTGTTGCCAATATGGCTTTTATTTCTTCGAGTCCGGCCGTGGCGGCATCCGTCCACTCGAAGTGTTCGGTGCGCCGGAGGAGGCGATAAAGGGGTAATGCCTTTTCTCCCAAGCAGGAGATAAAGCAGCTTAGAGCCGCCACGCATCCCGTCAATTTTTGTATTTGTTTGAGGTCTTTTGGAATATCCAATTGTGACAGAGCTCGGATCTTGGCTGGGTTTGCTTCAATTCCTCTACCGGATACAATGAAGCCCAAGAGCTTTCCAGCTGGTACGCCAAAAACGCATTTTTCTGGGTTAAGCTTGATGTCATATGTCCGGAGGTTATCGAATGTGAGCCTCAAGTCGTCTACTAGAGTTTCGACATGCTTGGTTTTGATGACCACATCATCTATGTATGCCTCCACTGTTTTGCCGATCTGGTTTGCCAGACATGTCTGAATCATGTGCTGATATGTTGCGCCAGCATTTTTGAGCCCAAAGGGCATTGTGTTGAAGCAGAATGGGCCATATGGGGTGATGAATGCCGTTGCGGCTTGGTCTGGCTCTGCCATCTTAATTTGATGGTAGCCGGAGTATGCGTCGAGGAAACACAATGAATCATGTCCTGTGGTGGCGTCGATAATTTGATCGATGCGAGGGAGGGGGAAGGGATCCTTTGGGCAAGCCTTGTTGAGGTCCTTGAAATCGACGCATAGGTGCCAGGATTTGTCCTTCTTTGGTACCATCACCAGGTTCGCTAGCCAGTCCGGATGTTTTATGTCTCTGATGAATCCGGCCTCCAGTAGTTTAGCTAGATCCTCTCCCATGGCTTGTCTATTGGGTTCGGAGAAACACCGAAGAGCCTGCTTAACAGGCTTGAATCCTTTTAGGATGTTTAGGCTGTGCTCGGCCAGCCTGCGTGGGATTCCTGGCATGTCTGAAGGGTGCCAGGCAAAAATGTCCCAATTTTCGCGTAGGAATTCTCGTAGTGCGGCGTCTACATCAGGGTTTAATTGCGCCCCGATGGAGGCCGTTTTTGTAGGGTTCGTTGGGTGGACTTGGAATTTGACTATTTCGTCCGCCGGTTTAAAGGAGGTGGACTTGGATCTTTTATCGAGTATCACGTCGTCCCTGTTCACCATGGAGCGCAGCGCAGTCAGTTCTTCGGCCACTAGGGCTTCAGATAGTGCCTCAAGGGCCAGTGCGGCTGTCTTGTTTTCGGCGCGGAGTGCTATGTCCGGGTCACTAGCAAGAGTGATAATCCCGTTGGGTCCGAGCATTTTGAGCTTCATGTACCCGTAATGGGGTATAGCTTGAAAAATTGTGAATGCCTCTCGCCCTAATAGAGCGTGGTATCCGCTGCTGAATGGGGCCACTTGAAACGTGACCTCGTCGGATCTGTAATTATCCGGCGTGCTGAGCACCACATCCAGTGTGATTTTTCCTGTACAGCACGCTTCCCGACTGGGGATTATTCCTCTAAAGGTTGTGTTGCTTCTCTCAATGCGGCTCTAGTCTATTTCCATTTTTCGAAGGGTTTCCTCATAAATGAGGTTCAATCCGCTGCCACCATCCATGAGTACCTTGGTAAGTCAAAAGCCATCCACTATTGGACTAAGGACCAATGCGGATGGTGCTCGGGCTGTTCGGAATTTAGGTTCATCACTGGCATTAAAGGTAATAGCCGTGTCACTCCATGGGTTTATTGTTGCTACTTGGTAGACTTAGGCAAGGCTGCGGAGTGTTCGTTTCCGCATATTATTTGATGCGAAAGTCTCGAAGACTGTTAATACCGTACTGGTATCCCTGGGGTGGTGCTCTGTGAATTCTGGAGTTAAAAGCTCCTCGCCACTTCTGGCCACCTGCCGGAGTATCCAACATGCTCTAAGGCTATGAGTTGGTGTGGCGCCTCTGTACTATGAATTTTACAGGGTCCATTGAGCCATCCCTCCAATACGGTTCCATGCCCTATAGAGGGTTTTTGCTTTTTGGTGTTCGACCCAGGTGCCTGGTGATAATGCACCGTTTTATTTCGGACTGGGGTTGTATTCAGGCCCAGATTGTCCCAAAATTTTATTTCGGTTTTCCATGCGCTTTCCATCGCACAGTACTTTCGTACTATGGATGCCAAGTCAGCGAAGCGTGTAATTTCACAGCGACTTATGGCCTTGAGGATTCCCTTGTTCGTGCAATTATTGCAGAAGAATGAAATTGCATCCTCCTCGCGGCAGTCCTCTATCCTGTTCATAAGCAGGAGGAATCTAGCCCAGTAATGGTGTACTGTTTCTGCGGGCTCTTGCCGAATTTGGGATAATTCCCTTATATTTGGGTGGGCGGGTGGAATTAAATCCGGAACCTCGCCCAATCTGAGACTCAGGGGCCAAGGAGTTTCTGAACCCAGAAGCTTGTGTTCTCGGATATCGTCCAATGAATCTAGCCCGTTGCCTGACTTTAGGTTCAGGGATTGAGTGACGTCCTCCCCTCCGCGGGTATCCGGCTTGGAGGGATCGAGAATCTGGACATAACTAGTCCTTAAGATAGATGAAGGCTTGCCGCATTGTTCCTCCACCACTGCAAAATGGTGGGTGACCTGGGGAGAGTTAATCTCTCTCAGATCGGGTTTAAGCCCAATCTGATCATAGTCTGTAGCGACTCCCAGGGCGGCGTTGCGATCCAAGAGCTCATTTAAGGAAGAGAGCTCCATCGGATCTAGCTGCTCGGCGAGTTCCGAGTTGACGTGAAGATTGCTTTCGATGACCCGAGAAGTCATCGTCGGTGCGGCGGCCGAATAGGCGGTCATAAGAAAACCGCCTAGTCAGAGAATTTGGCCGACAGCCAAAGCTCCTTTGGCAACAATGCCGTCTTTAAAGACGGGATGAGGCATCCTTCCTGATGGCGACGGCACAGCGGAACTCTCAATGAAAGCACCAATGTCGGTGTCAAAACCGGTGGATCTCGCGTAGGGGGTCCCGAACTGTGCGTCTAGGTGGATGGTAACAGGAGACAAGGGACACGATGTTTTTACCCAGGTTCGGGCCCTCTCGATGGAGGTAAAACCCTACTCCTGCTTGATTAATATTGATGATATGGGTAGTACAAGAGTAGATCTACCACGAGAACAGAGAGGCTAAACCCTAGAAGCTAGCCTATGGTATGATTGTTGTTCATCCTACGGACTAAAACCCTCCGGTTTATATAGACACCGGAGAGGGCTAGGGTTACACAGAGTCGGTTACAATGGGAGGAGATCTACATATCCGTATCGCCAAGCTTGCCTTCCACGCCAAGGAAAGTCCCATCCGGACACGGGACGAAGTCTTCAATCTTGTATCTTCATAGTCTAGGAGTCCGGCCAAAGGTTATAGTCCGGTCATCCGGACACCCCCTAATCTGGGACTCCCTCACCCGGCTTGCTGTGGCTCTCATCGACACGATCCGCGGGGACCTTGAACCCCGCGAGTCCGACGCCTGGCACGCCGCCTTGAGGCGCCTCCAGGGCCACCTCCGCCATTGTTGGGAGCCTTCGGGACAACACCTCCGTGTCGTCCACAGGACAAGGAGACGTGGCCGTCGGGAGTGAGTTCATTGCTGACTCACTCAGGGACCCGTCCGAAGATGATACTCCTGGATGGGCCCTGGCCGGACTGCATACAAGTTCGGCATTATAAACAAAATTATGAAGCGAAAATTACGATTGAGTGCGGATACTTACGACCGCACGAGGGGCTTCTTCCTGGGCAGCCACCCTTCCTCGCTATCGGTGGCGGTGGCGGAGTAGTCCGGAAGGGATGCTTTTCCCTTCTTGGACGTCCCAGTCTCCCCCACCGGGGCGGCCTTCCTCTTCTTCCCTCCCCTGACACGGGGAGGTGGTGTTTCTCCTTGTTCCTCCCCACCTCCGCGGGAGGAGTCCACCTCGTCGTCATCAGACGACAAGGGTATGACGGCCTTACACCGGGAGCCTCTCCTGGTCCCCTGGTCCGCCGTCTCAAGCCCGCCATCCTGTCCGGATAGGGAGGCATCTTCTTCTTCTTCTTCTTCTCCTTCTTCCCTTTCGAGGGAGGACTCTTCCTCGTCCTCTTCGGACGAGGCTTCTGGTGTGGTCTTACGCCGGAGACTCTTTCGGGTCCCCGAGGCCTTCTTGTTGGCCTTCTTCTCCGGCCCCTTGTAGGGTGCCGGAGCCAGCATCTCCGTCAGGAGAGCATTAGCTGGGCTTTCCGATAGCGGTGCCGGACAGTCAATCCGCTCTGCCACCTCCACATAATCCTGAAACAAATACACACAATTACTTGAGGTTCCCCCGCAATTATACTGTGAAGGACTGAATTCGGTGATGGCCTTAGAACTCACCTGAGTAGGTTGTCGTGCGGTGTGGAGCCCATGGTCCTCGGATATGGGAGGAGGAACTTCGGTAGCCTTGAACAGCACCTTCCACGCCTTCTTGTGCTTCATGCCATAGAGCCTCTGAAGCGTCTGGTGTTCGGCTGGGACGAACTCCCATAGATTGAATGCCCGCCTTTGGCATGTTAGAATCAGGCGAATGAGCATGACCTGGATCACGTTGACAAGCTTGATTTTCTTGTCCTTCATGCCTATGATGGAGGTTTTGAGTCCGGCCAGCTCTGTATATTCGCCCCAGGACAGGCCCTTCCGTTCCCAGGAAGTGAGCCGCATAGGGGTTCCAGAGCGGAACTCGGGGGCCACCGCCCAGTTGGCGCCACGCGGCTCGGTGATGTAGAACCACCCCGATTGCCACCCCTTCATGGTTTCCGCAAAGGAGCCGTCAAGCCAGGTGACCTTAGGCATCTTGCCCACCATGGCTCCTCCGCACTCCGCTTGCTGGCCACTCACGATCTTCGGCTTCACGCAGAAGATTTGCAGCCACAAACCGAAATGAGGCTTGATGCGGAGGAAAGCCTCGCACACGATGATGAACGCCGAGATGTTGAGGACGAAGTTCGGAGCTAGATCATGAAAGCCTAGCCCATAGTAGAACATAAGCCCGCGGACGAAGGGGTGGAGTGGAAACCCCAGTCCACGGACAAAGTGGGCAAGGAACACGACCCTCTCGTGGGGTCCTGGAGTTGGAATGACCTGCCCCTCGTCTGGTAGCCGGTGCGCTATGTCTGTGGCCAAGTATCCGGCCGCCTGGAGATTCGTGATCTTCTTCTCTGTCACGGTGGAAGCCACCCACTTGCCTCCTGCTCCGGACATGACTAACTGTGCGGAGAAGACCTGGACTAGGGCGCTGGAGCTCGAGGGGGCAAGAGTATGCGATGGGAGGAAGAAGGCGTGGGTAAAAATGAGGAACTCTTATCCATTTATAGAGGCGACGAAAGCAGTGCGCCTCCCCACTAGCCTGTTGAGAATCGCTTACTTCCCAAGCGACACGATTGAGGGCACGGGGGGATTACCCATACCCGTATTGATGAGAATCCCGCGATAAGGGGACATGATATCTGCTTTGACAAGACGTGTCAAGGAAACTGCCTCGCAATATACGCTGTGGCTGGTTGTGAAAAAACGGTTTGAATAATGACCTGGCCCTAATGGCATGTCACGTCATCTAAAAATTGTCAGCTGGAGTATCATTATCTCTATGGTGGTATGTGAAGATCATTTTGCAGATCCAGACACGGTTTACGTGTTCGATGATAACCTTGGAGTATTCGGAGGAGGAACCCGCCTTGCAATGCCGAAGACAAGACTGCACGCCGGACTCATTGTCATTGAAGCCTGGTTCAGGGGCTACTAAGGGAGTCCTGGATAAGGGGGTATCCGGACAGCCGGACTATATACATCGTTCGGACTATAGAAGCGTCAAGATACAAGACTCAAGACTTTGGCTCATGTCCGGATGGGACTCTCCTTTGCGTGGAAGACAAGCTTGGCGATCCGGATATTATGTTTCCTTCCTTATAAACCAACTCCATGTAAACCCTAGCTCTCCGGTGTCTATATAAACCGGAGAGCATGGTCCTTAGAAGGCCGATCACAATTAAAATCATACCATCATAGGCTAGCTCTTAGGGTTTAGCCTCTACAATCTCGTGGTAGATCTACTCTTGTATTCCACATATCTTCAATATTAATCAAGCAGGAAGTAGGATTTTACCTCCATCGAGAGGGCCCGAACCTGGGTAAACATTGTGTCCCTTGCTTCCTATTACCATCAGCCTAAGACGCACAGAACGGAACCCCCTACCCGAGATCCGCCGGTTTTGACACCAACACTCATCTCAATATAGTTGTTCCGTCTTCGTGTATTTGTGTTAACCTACGTGTGGACTCATGCACCCTTCATGCACTCTGCCAAACACCCAAAAGTGGGTCGAGAAGGGAACTTTTCCTCCCATCCTGTGCACCCTTCATACACCCTGCCTAACACTGATTCGTGCTTCATATGGTTCATGTTTTGTGGAGTACTATAGCACCGTACTCTCCGTGCGTTGTAGACCTAGTTCTGTTAACATTGATCTTACCGTTCATTCTCGACCAAACAGTCGAAAAAGCGGTACTATGTTACCACATTACTGTTCATATAGTTGACATGCGCACAACATCATTTATTATTGTCATATCTTACTACACTAGCAACAGGATTATGTAGTACTGACGTATGAACCACTACACATGCCTAGTGGTAGGAGCACTATGTATGTTCAAGTGGCTGTCGTGTTTCGCACTCCTCCGTCGTAAGAGTGGAAACGCTTGCTTTAATCATTTTTTTTCTTCAGAAAAACAGTGGACACGCTCTACCGTGGGGATCCTCCTCTAGCCATGCACTAAATTACTCACTTGCGCCGACATGTGGGACAGTCAGCATCGGGGTCCACCAGCCATGCACTAAATTACTCTGTAATAGAGTGATGATAGACTACCCCGATCTAAGCACCGCAGTAATGCCCAATGAGCCGTCAAATCACAAAACCCCCTCCTTTCCAGCAGTAAGTTGGACGGACGAAGCAACCATCATTTCACTCTTCTCTCTCAGCTTCCTCTCTAGAAGAAAACCCCCATTCGCTTCACTTCTCCCTCATCTCATTCCTCATTTCACTCTTCTCTCTCAGCTTCCTCTCTTGGATGGACGCTGGAGCACCAGCCGACGTGATGTCTATGGTGTCGGCGTTCTCGGAACGGGGGTCCCCAGACTTGCCTGCCTGCGGCCTGCGGCGTGGCTCAAAGGGGGCCCAGCACGGCCCATCTTCATTACCACAAGCTCAAGACCCTCGCGAGGGGCCAAGCCTCGCGGGGCGGACGACAAGGAGCTTCCTCAGGCACGGCCTCGTCAGGCTGGCTCGCGAGGAGGCAGAGAGTTCAAGGCGGGGTACCTCACGAGGTGCCCATGACGCAAGCCATGACGACCAAGGGAGCCAGCCGGGCGCCAGCCCGTGCAGTGTCCTTCTTTCCTCTTTGGTGCAAGGGGAGCAAGCGCAGGCGGGAGAATCAAGCAAAGGCGTCCATTTCGGTGCAACAAGACCAAGACTAGTCCAATGGCAGGATGGAGGTCACCGTGGAGCCCAAGTCGGCGTCACCATCAGAGCCTTTGACAAGCGAGGACCAACTTTAGTCAGGATAAGGGTACTAGATATTCCCCTTCAAATTGGCCAATTGTTGGCACCCTTCCCGCTCAATATTTGGGAAGAGGCCCAGGGTCTTCACCTATAAATAGGACTAGCCACCCACAAGGTAGACCGATCGATCCATCCGGCCGGCAAAGAGAGAGAGACCACAAGGACAGACCCTCGCGAGGTTGTTCTTCCTTGTATTGTTCATCATCAGCCTAAGAGGCAATCCACCACACCACACACTGGAGTAGGGTATTACACCACAATGGTGGCCTGAACCAGTATAAATCCTTTGTCTCTTATGTTGTTTTTCTCGCGGTTTAGATCCTAGCGATTCGGCGAGGAACAGATAGGTAGAAGGTGAAACCTCTGCGCGCACCCCAGTGTTCGAACCTCAAGGGTCTGCCGGAACCCTAAATCCGACATTTGGCGCGCCAAGTAGGGGTGCGCCGGAGTTCGCCTTCCGTCGCCCTGCTCTTCTCCGACCGTCGCGCCCATGGCTGACGCTCGTCGGGCTGCTCACGCCGCTCGAGTCGCCCGGACGGCTCCCGTCGGTGCACACCCTCGTCGCTCCCCGTCGCCCGCCGTCAACACCGCCGCCGGCCCGGCGGGGAACGAGCAACGAATATCTCCCCTGCATCCCTGCGTGGCCTCTTGGGGAGACCCGTGCAACCTCTTCCTCGCCCACCACGCCGCTCCGGCCTCCCTGGTCGTCGCGGCCCTCCTGGGCGGCTCGCAGGCGCCGCCCTCCAGTCACCATGTCAAGCCGTTCATCCGCCAGGTCGGCGCCACCTCCACGCGGCAGGGGGCTTCCCGGGACCGGCCGGAGCCCCAGGCCAGGCTAGCCTTCAGTTCGGAAGACCACCCCTCCAACTTGGCTTGCTCGGGTGCGATCCCGATGTTGTGCACCCCCACCATCTGCCAGGTGGCTGTCACCAGAACCCTCATCGACGGTGGCGAGGGCCTCAACGTGCTTTCAGTCAAAACATTCGACCTCCTCCGCATACCCCGGGAGCGGCTGCGGCCGAGCCAACCCTTCATGGGCATCAGGGGCGGGGCATCCAGCTCCTTGGGACAGATCCGGCTCCCAGTGACCTTCGGCACCTATGACAATTTCCGCACGGAGCTGGTCGATTTCGACATCGCCCTCATCGGCCTCCCCTACAATGCCATCCTCGGCTACCCAGCGCTGGCCCAATTCATGGCCGCGACTCACCCGGCATACAACCTCATGAAGATGCCTGGGAGCAGCGGAGTCCTCACCGTGCCTGGGGACACCGGGGACGCGCTGCGAGCGCTCCATCTCGCCTTCAAGATGGCGGCGTCAGCGCAGCCCGCCAAGGCGGGGGCCCTAGAGCCCAAAGGGACTGCGCCGGACAAGAAGAAACAATTGTTCACCCAAGACAAGGCGGAGACTAAGCAGATACCCGTCGACGAGGACGGGTCCACCAGCGCCACTTTCACCATAGGCGCCCACCTCGGGCCCGAGCAGGAGGAGGCCCTGGTCAAGTTCTTGCGTGCAAACAAGAAGGTGTTCGCTTGGGAGCCTGATCAGCTGGCAGGGATCCCACGGGGCGTGATCAAGCACCACCTCAATGTGTGCCCCAACGTGCGCCCCGTAAAGCAGAAAGCAAGGCGGCAGTCCACTGAAAAGCAGGCCTTCATCGTCCAGGAGACCCGCAAGCTAGAAGCCGCGGGGGTCATTCGCGAGGATCGATATCCAGATTGGTTGGCCAACCCTGTGGTGGTACCAAAGAAGGGAGGGAAGGAACGCATGTGTGTTGACTTCACCAACCTCAACAAAGCATGCCCGCAAGATCCTTTCCCGCTCCCACGCATCGATCAAATCGTCGACTCCACCGCTGAGTGTGACCTGTTATGCTTCTTGGACGCCTTCTCCAGGTATCATCAGATCAAGATGGCGGTGGAAGATGTGGAGAAGACGGCCTTCCTGACCCCGTGTGGGGTATACTGCTATACATGCATGCCCTTCGGACTGCGCAACACAGGAGCAACCTTTCAACGGCTCATGCACATCACCTTGGGCCCGCAACTCGAGAAGAACGTGGAGGCATACGTCGACGACATTGTGGTAAAGTCTCGCGAGGCCAAGACCTTGATACAAGACCTGGAGGAAACCTTTGCAAGCCTCAACGCAGTGAGCCTGAGGCTCAACCCGGAGAAGTGTGTGTTTGGAGTCCCCTCGGGCAAGCTCTTGGGTTTCCTCGTATCCCACCGAGGCATCGAGGCCAACCCAGAAAAGGTCAAGGCGGTCGAGGACATGAGCCTGCCAAAGACGCTCAGAGAGATGCAGAAGCTCACTGGGCGCGTGACTGCACTGGGGCGCTTCATCTCCAGGTTGGGGGAGCGGGCACTGCCTTTCTTCCAGTTGATGAAGAAAAAGGGGCCCTTTGAATGGACTAAAGAGGCCGACAAGGCATTCCAAGACCTCAAGAGATACCTGACCAGCCCACCGTTGATGGTGGCCCCACGCCCACAAGAGCCCTTGGTACTCTACCTCGCCGCCACTCCCTACTCAGCTAGCGCGGCCCTGGTGGCGGTTAGGGAGGAGCGTCGGACCAAGGCTGCGGCAGCTGCCCGCGCCAAGGCAAGACAGGGCCAAAAAGGGCTCATAGAGATCACCACCACGATTGAGGAAGATCAGCCGCCGCAGGGGGACGCACCAGGAGCGGGAAAGGCCCTTCCCCCAGGCAACCAGCTTCTGGAGGCTCTGCCGCCTCAGGAGGCACCACGGTTTCCGGAGGATGCCACTAGCACCGACGCTCCAAGCCTCGTCGAGCACCCGGTGTACTTCGCCAGCACGGTGTTGCGAGATGCGAGGGCACGGTACCCCATGCCTTAGAAACTTCTCCTCGTGCTACTGGTGGCCTCGTGCAAGCTGCGGCACTACTTTCAGGGTCACCCTATCAAGGTCGTCTCTGCGTACCCCTTGGAAAGAGTGCTCCGGAGCCCTAACTCAGCCGGAAGGGTCGCCGAGTGGAACATTGAGCTGCAAGCATTTCAGATCGAATTCAGCACGACCCGAGTCATCAAGGGGGCCGCCTTGGCAGATTTCGTGGCGGAATGGACAGAGGCGCCGGGCCTAAAGGCTGGTGAGGATCGGTCCCTCTCCCTGGGAAGTGAGGCGTCGGACGGTTGGGTCATGTACTTCGACGGGGCGTTCTCCAGGCACGGCGCGGGGGCTGGCGCGGTACTTATATCTCCTACCCAAGACAAGCTCTACTACGCCGTGCAGCTCTGTTTCCAACACGGAGAAAAGGTCTCCAACAATATAGCAGAATATGAAGGCCTGATAGCGGGCCTGAAGGCCGCGGCCGCCCTCGGAGTAAAACGCCTTACCATCAAAGGTGATTCACAACTCCTCGTCAACTTCTCCAACAAAGTATACGAGCCAAGGGATGAGCACATGGAAGCCTACCTTGCGGAGGTCCGCAGGATGGAGAAGCAGTTCTGGGGACTGGAGTTAGAGCACGTGCCCCGCGACACCAATCAGGAGGCTGACAACATCACCAAACGAGCGTCCAGGCGGCTGCCTCAGGAGCCTGGTGTCTTCGAGGAGTGGCTCTTCAAGCCCTCGGCCACGCCGTCACTGTCAAGCGCGGTGCAGCCTCGGGAGGAGCTCCCCCAGCCACCAGCCTCGGGAGCCCCGATCTGCGGGCCCGCCTCGGGAGCGCGTTTGCTCTTGACAGTGGAGCCTCAGGAGGAATGCTGGGCCACGGAGCTACGGAGCTATCTGACACAAGGGATCTTGCCAGAGAAAGAGGAGGAAGCGGAGCGCGTGGCGCGGCAGGCCACAGCATACTGCATCAAGGATGGGGAACTCTACCGGAGGCGACCAAATGATGTATCCTTACGCTGCATCTCCAGGGAGCAAGGGAAAGAGCTGTTGGCGGACATACACGATGGAGACTGCGGGCACCACTCGTCATCGCGAACCCTTGTGGGCAAGGCATTCCGAAGCGGTTTCTATTGGCCTACCGCACTCAATGACGCCGTCGAACTGTAGGCCTGCGAAGCCTGTCAATTCCATGCAAAGTAGATCCATCAGCCGGCGGGGGGTCTGCAGACCATACCCCTCACGTGGCCATTCGTGGTATGGGGGCTTGATATCCTGGGCCCGTTTCCCCGGGCGCCAGGGGGCTATCGCTACCTCTACGTCGTCGTGGACAAATTCACCAAGTGGGCCGAGGTGGAAGCCGTCCGTACCATCCCCGCGGGTTCAGCGGTCAAGTTCATCAAGGGCATCGTGAGCCGGTTTGGGGTGCCGAACCGCATCATCACCGACAATGGTTCGCAGTTCACCAGCAACCTCTTCAAAACATACTGTGCTAACCTTGGAACGCAGATAGGCTACGCTTCAGTGGCGCACCCTCGAAGCAACGGCCAGGCCGAGCGGGCCAACGGAGAGGTCCTGAGGGGCCTCAAGACCAGAACATTCAAGAAGAAGCTGGAGGCTTGCGGCAGAGGCTGGTACAACGAGCTCCAATCTGTGTTGTGGTCCATCCGCACGACCGCAACCAAGCCGACTGGAGAGACCCCTTTCTTCTTGGTCTACGGAGCTGAAGCGCTCCTCCCTCACGAGGTCAGACGTCGGTCCGCACGGGTCCTGGCGTTCGACGAAGCGCAGCGGGACGCCATGCAGGCGATGGACCTCGTGCTGGGGGAGGAGTGTCGCCGAGAAGCCGCGCTGCGAGCGGCGAGATATCAACAAGCACTGCGACGATACCACTGCCGCAACATCCGCCCCAGGACTCTCGAGGTAGGGGACCTCGTGCTCAGGCGGGTTCTCTCCAGGGAGGGGCTTCATAAGCTCTCTCCCATGTGGGAGGGCCCGTTCAAGGTTGTTCATGTTTCCAGGCCCGGCTCCGCGCGCTTGGAGACTCAGGAGGGGTGCCAGTCCAGAATGCGTGGAACATCCAGCACCTACGGAGGTTTTACCCCTGAAAAGGCCCTGAGCCTGTGAAGAAGGCGAATGCCTGTGAAGACCATCTTTTTGGAAAAGGCCCTGAGCCTGTGAAGAAGGCGAATGCCTGTGAAGACCATCTTTTTGGAAAAGGCCCTGAGCCTGTGAAGAAGGCGAATGCCTGTGAAGACCATCTTTTTTGGAAAAGGCTCTGAGCCTATGAAGAAGGCGAATGCTTGTGAAGACCATCTTTTTGGAAAAGGCCCTGAGCCTGTGAAGAAGGCGAATGCCTGTGAAGACCATCTTTTTTTGGAAAAGGCCCTGAGCCTGTGAAGAAGGCGAATGCCTGTGAAGACCATCTTTTTGGAAAAGGCCCGGAGCCTGTGAAGAAGGCGAACGCCTGTGAAGCTATCGCGTTTTGGGAAAGGCCCAGCGCCTGTGAAGAGGGCCAATGCCCGTGAAGCTTGATTCCCCGAAGAAAGGCCCGGAGCCTGTGAAGAAGGCCAACGCCTGTGAAGCTCGCCGCCCGTGACACTCTCACGTAATAATGAGTTGGGGTTGTACACGCCCCGGAGTCTCAGGAGCGCCGGCCTTAGGCCCTGGGGCTCCCTCCCACGCCCAGTGGCAGCACTTAGCTCCGCGCTGGTGAGAAGATGTTGAAGACTAGACTAGGTGCCGGACGCGGCTTTTTCATTTTCTTTCTGCAGTTGGCTAGTTCGTTCTCATTTGAAGTTTTATTGAAACTGTCACTATCTTTTGTCCTTTGGCTCTTCGGTTTCTTCGCCCTCCGGCCCCAATTTCTCTTGCGTGAGGTCTCGCGAGGGGACGGCCCTGGCGACCTCGCGAGTGTTTCGATCCTTTCGGTCAAGACCTCGTGACCCGGGTCCATTACAAGAGCATCCCTCCAGTCCATGCCTCTCGGGCACCGCGACATGAATACAGGACCTGGGTTGGTCGCCCCATGGCCAAGGCTGGGGATTACCTACGCGCAGGCGTTCAACACGAAGGAACAATACCAGAATAACGGAAACATTACGATGACTGACAACGATAACACAAACACGCCCCCACGGGTCCCGCACATAGTTGTCTTTTTGCACAGGAAAAAGGGAGAGGAAGGAACAAATTAGGCAAAGCTCGCCAGACGCCGGGCCCGGGCTGCCTTCGGAGCTCAAGCGGACTCCCTCTCGCGCTTCACCAGGGGGCGATGGCGGGCGGACTCGCTACCGCCCTCCAAGAGGGCACGACGGTGCGGAGGCAGACCGCGGCCGCTGCTAGAAGAGTCGCTATCCGAAGAGGAACCGGTGAAGCTTGAGGAATCCTGGGCGCCACCGGCCGCGCGCTCGCTGCCCTCTCCATCCTCGTCGGGGCTGGGTCCCTGGCCGTGGCCGTCGTCTTCAGGGCAGCACCCAGCGCGGCGACCATCTTCCCCAAACACCCTCACGTAGAGGGTGGCTCGATGTCGAACTTGAAGTGCAGGGTGCACCAGCGGCTCAGGCCTCGCGCGCGGGCAAACGTCTGCCAGCCGCGGGTCAGGGCCAGGCTCCCGGACGCAAAGACCTCCAGCGAAACGCACGAGGCCCGGCTGCAGCAGCCGTCTGCCTGGAGCCAGAGGATGCCCGGGGCGCCAGCCGGGAGCTCACCTAGGAGGAAGCGAGGGAGCTGAAGCCGGGCGCTGGCCGGCTCCGCTGCCCACACAACAAACTCCGGGAGCACCTCCGCAGTGTGAGAGCACGGCCTCGGGGGCCGCACTGCCAAGACATGCCCCCCGGCCGCGGCCGGCCACCCGTCGCCACGCGGGAAATCACCTCCGCGGTCACGGGGAACCGCCGCGGAGGCCACGGGGTGCTTGCGAGGGCGGCCGCGACCACGCTTGGGCGGAGGAGAGGCAGGATCGGCCCGGCAAGCTTTCCCCTTCTCTGCGGCCGAGAGCCTCCTTGGCGGGGCCATGAGGAAGATCGAGAAGCAAGAGGGGATGAACTGGAAGGGCACGCGACGTGTCGTACTTAAAGCCAGAGGAGGCCAACCGCCGGCCTCCATGACCACATGTAATTATGACTCCTTTCGCGTGCAGGGACTTGTCGAATCCGCGCGGTTGCCGAGGCGTCGTGGGGAAGTGGACGCACCCACGTCCAATCAACCGCCACGCGGCACCCAAGGCCGCAGGCTGTTAGGGCCTGCGACGCTTCGCACTTGCCCTTTCGCCTCTCTGCTCGGCCAAGTCCGGGCGCGCCTTGGGCCCGGGGGCTACTGTCGACGTTCTGGGAATGGGGGTCCCCAGACTTGCCTGCCTGCGGCCTGTGGCGTGGCTCAAAGGGGCCCCAGCACGGCCCATCTTCATCATCACAAGCTCAAGACCCTCGCGAGGGGCCAAGCCTCGCGGGGCGGACGACAAGGAGCTTCCTCAGGCACGGCCTCGTCAGGCTGGCTCGCGAGGAGGCGGAGAGTTCGAGGCGGGGTACCTCGCGAGGTGCCCATGACGCAAGCCATGACGACCAAGGGCGCCAGCCGGGCGCTAGCCCGCGCAGTGTCCTTCTTTCCTCTTTGGTGCAAGGGGAGCAACCGCATGCGGGGGCATCAAGCAAAGGCGTCCATTTCGGTGCAACAAGACCAAGACTAGTCCAACGGCAGGATGGAGGTCACCGTGGAGCCCAAGTAGGCGTCACCACCAGAGACAGGCGAGGACCAACTTTAGTCAGGATAAGTGTACTAGATGTTCCCCTTCAAATTGGCCAATTGTTGGCACCCTTCCCGCTCAATATTTGGGAAGAGGCCCAGGGCCTTCGCCTATAAATAGGACTAGCCACCCACAAGGTAGACCGATCGATCCATCCGGCCGGCAAAGAGAGAGAGACCACAAGGACAGACCCTCGTGAGGCTGTTCTTCCTTGTATTGTTCATCATCAGCCTAAGAGGCAATCCACCACACCACACACTGGAGTAGGGTATTACACCATAATGGAGGCCTGAACCAGTATAAATCCTTTGTCTCTTGTGTTGTTCTTCTCGCAGTTTAGATCCTAGCGATTCGGCGAGGAACAGGTAGGTAGAAGGCGAAACCTCCGCGCGCACCCCAGTGTTCGAACCTCAAGGGTCTGCTGGAACCCTAAATCCGACATATGGCTCTGGCCAAAACTGTCGAGGCTCATGGTACGAAGAAGCGCAAGCACCCCGCCGAGACTACTGCAGACAAGCTCAAAGCCATCGCCCTATCCAAGCCCCCCTCTCTGGGATCCCTCATTAATAAAGTCCAGGTAATATCTCTTCTTGACGATCTTTTTCTCAATCTTGATCATGTTTTTTCATCTAACACGCAGTACTAGTACTAGTAATACAACTTTCTGGGTGATCTTGCATGTGATTTTTGTGTGCCAAATGACGGTTCTAAATTCCTGTTTTGACCAAAACATGCGAGAGGTTGACACTGATTTCTTATAGAATACTTTCAACTACTCCCTATGTCCCAAAATTCTTGTCTTAAATTTGTCTAGATATGGATGTACTTGGTACATCCATATCTAGAAAAATTTAAGACAAGAATTTTGGGACGGAGGGAGTACTTTATGAATATCAATGCTACCTTTGAAAAGGGTATATTTGCCTCAGTAACTTGTGTTATGGATATAGCAAGTAATCCCCCGCTCTCATGCCTTTGAAGACATGTTCTAGTGTCTTTGTTCACTCATTTCTGTCCGTATATGTAGTCATATATGGAGTATAATATTGAAAATCATCTTATATTTCTAAACGGAGGTAGTAATAAAATATGGCTTCTGTTTGAATTAGAACCAGGTCCGCGGTGGAGATGAAGTTCTCAAACTCATGCCATGTGAACTGGAAGACCTGAGGATGAGTTCTACTGCTAAACTATCCAACTGTTGTGTCCTTGTCGCCATGTGTCCTGAACTAGTGTTTTCCTGTAGCATTGTTGTTAGGCGTGTTCTCGAGGCTATACTTGACCACAACAATTTCCTGGTTGTACCTTCGATTATGAAGAGTGTGGTTCTTGTAAAGCTTCCCAACAAATTTGATGCGGCCTGTCTTCATCATCATGTTTATGAGTGGAAAGACCATTCTATTAGGTTCTCCAAGGTTGACGAGATGGTGATGGTGCAGGTAGACATCTCTCACAAAGTCCATGGCCTAGTCAGTTATGCGGGGTTCATCCCGTAAGTCGGTGGCAAGAAATAGTCTCCAGAGTTTAATTAGTGCAACTTTGCTTGTCTGTAGTAAGTACTATTGTTCAGTACTTGATTTGTGTTTGTGAACCCTGTATTGTTTAGTACTGCCGCTTTTGGTGTGTGGTGAGTCCAATATCTATATGCATTGCAGGGTTTATCACACCCACCAGGATTTCCAGTCCCATGGATGTCCGGTCCATACGATTTTTCACGACCTTTGGACTGTCCTGCTTGTGGGAGTAGGCGGGGGCCCTGCATGCCACCCGTAGTTGGACGATCAATCTTCTGTTTAGTACTTCAACATAGTGATTTCCTGGTGAGGATCCACTCGTGTCACATCAAGTAAATCTTATTGATTTACTGTCTAAATATTATTGATTTAATGTCATGTTTTCTTTCTTTTCCTGCAATTTTACGATGCAGGTTTTGGCATGCGACATTCATCACAGAATAAACCGTTTGGTTTGCTCTATGATGGTTATTTTTGGAGGTTTCACATCTTACGTCGTGTCAGTAATGAAGGCACTGTCAATCACTTATATTACTAGAAAAAATTGGATTGGTCTGTTGTCTGAGTACAAGCTGAATCCCTATGATGAACTGCAGTTTGGTTTAACAAAAACACCACAATTAGTCCTTCTCGCGTTTAAAAGAAATGAAGAAAAAACTAGATCATGGTCATGGAGCCTAGTCAAGTTAGAAAGCTGATCATAGCAGACCAGACATGATCGCCGCTGTCTGGCACATCGGTACCACCTTCAGCAACAGATCGAGCACCAACAGTTGCTCTAGCACTGACAGCGGCAGCAGCTCAGTCTGATCTAGCTGAGGATTGGGCACCGATCGCGTCAGCGGATCAGGCTGATCTACCAGAGGATCAGGCATCGTCACCAGCACCTGCTCCGACACCGGCACCAGCTCTACAAGGAGCACCATCTCCGGCAGCAGCAGCGGCACTACCAGTCGCACCGGCACGGGCACTAGCAACGGCTTCGGCACCTGCACCAACACTTGCACTTGCATCTGCTTCATCTCGTGCAGCGGCAACCGAACGAGAAGTTGCACCGGCAACAGATTGGGCTACAGTTCGCACTTCATATACCAAAAGTCCTTACAAAAACCGACATGTCCACCTTCTTGGTAAGCATTGGCCGCCCAAGTGCTTCATTCTTTTTTCTTTCCAAGTTGTTTCACATGATTCACTGTGTTGATCTAACTATTTGTGTATGTCTTCTTGTTTGCAAACAGAATTCCTAGAGCAACGAGGGAGTTGTTCAACAATCCGGGCGACCGTGGCCAAGTTTCTCTTACCATGTGCAGCCTTGGTGTGAATTAACCTGCTCAATATACTGTAAGTACAAAGGATGGTCGCATGATGATTGATGCTAAAGGATGGTCAAGGTTCAAATATAAATCATATCTTGCGGTAGGGGATGTTGTCAAAATCGAACTTTCTCGGTAAGGAGAGCTGGTCCAAATCAACTTTGAAATTCTTCAGTAGCAGCACGCAATTGCCGAACTGATCTATCCTCCGAGAGATTTTGATGTAATAATTTGGCATGGTGAAACAAGTGTCCCGTGTGTATAAGTAGTACAACAGTATTATTTATCATATGGTATATCGTTGATAGAATTGCAACTCTCATTGCTGGTTAGGAACTGTCGTTCATTTCATTCCAATAGCTGTTGTGCTTTATTCAATTTTGTGTATTCGCCTTGCGACAGCATCTAAAACCAGCGCCATACTGATCGCTTGCAATATGAAAAGCATTGAGGTAGAACACATGGGTCCCCAAACATGCAGGGTGGGCCTGCGGACCAAAGTCCAGAACCGTGAGCCTGTCTAAGTATTATATTCTCAGCTGAACCCCCATAATGCCCGTGCGTTGCCGTAACATCAAGATGCATTTGTATGAGTATTTTATCTTGTGAGAGAAAAGGATGAACGAGGGAAGGCATTATTTGCAAATGTGGAGAGTGTGTGGGTACCTTTTTGCCAAATTGCCATAGTTTCCTTCCTATCCCTCAAATATAAATCGGACGACCTATATTGCAGGATGGCAGGCACACCATCATCACCAACTCGTCTATACTGTGTTAAAAAAAACTCTAGTTTTTATAATTATATATGTTATATATATTCCCCTTGATTTTTCTTATGTATAAAGTGATATAAAAGATTTTTATATTTCTTTACACAGGGAGTATCTCTCTGTCAAAAATATATTTATGTGTAACTAGTTACTATTGTCTTTCTACTTCCTTTCATTGATATGTGGGCCATCCGGCAACGGGGTCCACGTGCCATATGCACCAAATTGGAGTGCACAACTGCACGGTAGACACATCCCGGTCGTAGCGCCGCAGTAATGCCCAATGAGCCGTCAAATCACAACCCCCCTTCCAACTTTAGCAGTAAGCTGGACGGGCAAAGTGGCAATATTTCACTGGGCTTGAATCCCCTTCTCCCTCGTCTGCTTGTTCAGAGAAAACCCCCTCTCGGCGATTGCATAGGATTTTCTCATGGAGAACCAGGTACGAATTCTTTATCCACCCCGATAAATCCAAGTCCCTTGGTCGCGGGTAATCCTAGGACAGCAGTCGCCGCCTTTGATGCATTTTTCTTCCTACTGAATCTAGGGTCTTTCATTTGCAGCTCCCAAAGTGTGAGGACCCTACAGGTTTCTGCTCCCTCGGCGAGATGCCACACTTGTTCCTTCTCATCCTAACATTTTAAAACGCACACAGTATGTTCCTATAATCCTCTTTTCTATTCGGGAGGGTGGGGTTATTTGAACATGCTGTCGACTAATTTGGAAATTTGGATTGCTATATTTGGATAAAAGGTACTACTAGTATGATGGTCAACACTGACGTGAAGGAGGAAATTATTTCTAGATTTGGATAGGGAATACATTATGTTCTCATATTATTTTTCCTGCAGTGCATTATGTGCTCTACCAGAACACATGTACTCAAGATGCTCGGCCTTGCCATAACTGAATACACCAGTTTAATGGTCACGGTGAAGACAAGCCATGGATATAAGTTCCGAGTTGGGTTCATGAACCAAGAAGATCGCTGCTTTTTTTATGGCTGGACTTGGATAAACTTTCTCAAGTGTTACAGACTGAAAGTTGTCGCACGAATGTTGATGGAAATAGAAGAATCTGGTCTCATCTTCATTACGATCTTCCACCCCGACGTCGTTCCAATTGTTCATCCATGTTAGTTTTGTATCTGATTCTTGCTTGTTGCCTTGATTACTTCTTAATCCACCTATTCTGTCTAACTAATCACAATTTAACTTTAGAAGTAGCAACGAATCTCTCATGAAGATGCTACTTCTAACTAATATTTTCTTATAATTGGTGGCATGTGTAGGTTTTTTCAGAGTTAAGCAGGCTACTCGTTTGTTATTCTATAAGAACTCGGCTATTACTGATGGCACTGAAGTAGACTAGGATGACATCCACAAGTTCCTACACTTTATTGCTCGTGTTGAGGTCGTTGTGGGGCGTTTCAATGGGGGAATGCCATGTGGGATATGTGTGCCACTGCTGCACTCGTTGAACATGTCCAACTGTGTCAAGAAACTTATTGAACAAGCTGTTTTCTATTATATATGTTGTTCCTAAACTATTGCTTATACATAGTTTTACAGTTGTGATCTTCTTGAAACAGAAACTGTCTGGTTCTATTGTTCCTATACAGATGCCTGACCATGGTCAGGTCAGACTTGCGCTTGGTCACAACATGATGTTTATGTCGACCTACTCCATTCCCCTTGAAGGTGAAAAGATACTTATTCATTGGTGGTCTCAAATAATGAAGGCCCATCCATCTTGGAGAATAGGATAGAAGATTATGTTCCTGCTTTTCCATGGCTCTAAAGCAAATATCTTGTTTATTGACCGCATTGCGAGATGAAGCCACTTTCAGAAGGTTGTGGATGCGTAGGGTGGCGCCTGGGCCTTGTCCTGGGGCTTGGCAGCCTCACCCTTGGTTAACTGTAAGCAAAGTAGCACTGTTTGAGGCGTGCTTTGTACGGTTGAACCTGTATAAGTACTCATACTGCTTTCAGCTATGGTTGTTAAGTGCCCCTGCTGGTTTTAGTTAAGGTTGTTAAGTACTCCTGCTACTTTTACAATCTGTCGTGTTTCTTCAATCTTGTCTTCCTCCAGCCGCCAAAACCAAACCAGCACCAGCGGGCCGCCTGCTTCTGCCTCCCACGTCTGGTTGCGCCTCAGCGCACGCATCGCTGCCTCACCTTCTCCTAAATTGTTAACACCGACGTCTGAGGTCTCGCCTCGTCCTCCCCGCGCTTTGGTGCGCTCGCCGCGGCGCCGCCCTCTTGCGTTATCAACATGGTCAACAAACAACAGGAATCTGCAGAAGTATGTGGAGAGGATGATAGTAGGGGCCCACCATGTCAGCGTATGGAAAAAAGAAAATGCGTCCTCCTAGTGGTTTCCTGACATCTGGGACCCACGACATTGTGAGCGTATATAGTTAATATACAAGAGAACAACACAAGATTGGCTGACACCTGGGACATAGCTGCTTGAGCAGTATTTTTTTTGTTATTGTTGAGACGGAGCAGGGTTTGAACTGGGTTGTGGCCAGTCAAGCCCAGGCTTATATTTTATGTTCACCATGTGACCAGCCCAGCTATTTTTTCTTTGTGAAAATGAGTCCATTTTATTTTTTCTGAAGAATACCCAATCCAGGCCTATTTATTTTTCTATGCCCTGATAGGCTGCAACTCTTTCAAGACGCCTCCAAATCTTAAAAGTAATATGAAATGGGTTGTAAATATAAAAACAGATGATAAATTGGTAGTTACTTTATAATTTCTGGATTTTTTCACATTTTCATATTCCTATTTCACTGGGCTTTAACCTAATTTAAATATATCTTCAAAGTACTTTAAATCTGGCTCGACATTTCGGTATTAAAAATAGTTTGGAACCCATAGAAATATGCGAAATTTCACTTAAATTTTTAACCCTGGCCCTGGCACACACAAAAAACGGACTGCAATAAATTGCATAAGAAGTTGTAATGAGCTATATATAAATTAATAAAAAAAGAGGGAATGGTCTAACAGGTGGGCCTATTAATTTGACGCGTATGCAAGATATTTTTAGTTTTTATATACGTCAACAAACGATTCTAGTAGACGTAACTGTTGGATGTCAATCCAACGGCGGTCGTGTTTCTACAATCTTTGATCTTCTTGCTCCAGCCGCCAAATCCAGCGCAGGCGGGACCGCCTGCTCCCCCCTCCCGTGGCCGGCAGTGCTGCCGCGCAGGCCTCACCGCCCCCTACTACTCCCATCACTGGCCAGGGCATCCCTCTACTCACCCACACCCCATGTTATTCTGCGGCGACGGCAGCCTCACACCGCAGCCGAACTAGTGAACCCTCGTACTTCTCTTCGCGCGGGCTTCCACTGCCGCGTCTTCCCCGGCTCCGCGTCGTCCCCTTCCTAAGCCTCGTCGTCATCCATCGCCCTGGTGCTCTCGGCGCGGCGTGGTCAACGTGGTCAAGAAACGACTTCCATCGGAAGAGTACTGTACATGGAGAGGCTAACAGCTGGGTCCATGGCGGTTGCAAGGAAGTGCCTCCTTATTACGCGCAAAATAATTATTTGTCCACCTGACAGTAGGGGGCCACCGGATGGGCCACCGTATTTTGCAAAAAAAATGTTTTCCCTCTGACTGCTGGGACCCACCAGCTACATCTTCGCACGCAAGGAAGTGCGTCCATATTACGGGCAAAAAACTGATTCGCCCTGCTGGGACCCACCAGCTACATCTTCGCACACAAGGAAGTGCCTGACAGTCGGGACCCACCTGGTTGAAGCGTACGTAGCGTTGTCATTCTGGTCGCAAACGTGTACGTACATACTGGTCGATGTAGAGGCGCGCACGTGTCGTAGTAGAGGCGCACACGTAGCATGTCCACATACATACAGCGGCCAGGGTGCAAGAAAGAAAATACGGCCACATACGTACATATGGGCGGGGTCTCGAACGCCTACTCACGCATACATACGGCCATGGCTCATGTACATGGATGGGTCAGAACGGAGAAACTGCATCATCGTCGTGTTCATGGGGAAGCAACAGAATGCGGCATGTTCATCGGGAGGCAATGAAACGCGTGGAAGCCAACCGGCTTGGACGGAACAACTGATGGAAACGAGGCCTAGTGTACCGCAGAACGGAGGATACGACCTTGTGTTCGACCGGCCACGGTCGAAACGGGACCCTGTTCATCAGGAGGAGTCTGGCGTACCGGAAAACGAAGGAAACGGACTTGTGTTGGACCTCCTATGGTCAAAACGGGGTCCTGTTGATCGGGACGGGTGTGGTGTACTGCCAAACGGAGAAAATGGACTTGTGTTGGAGCGTTATGGTTGAAACGGGGGTCCTGTTCATCGGGAGGGGTGTGGCGTACCGCAAAACGGGACTCCACGAGATACTGTTCATCTCCACCGTCGACCTCCTCCAGCCTCCACGGGCTACTGTTCATCCACCGCCGACCTCCTCCAGCCTCCACCTACGATTGTTCATCCACGAGCTCCTGTTCATCCATCCTCCACCGCGCGCTACTCCACCAGCTACTGTTCAACCAGCCCTCTCCACGGGCTCCTGTCCAACCACCCCTCCACGGGCTACTGTTCAACCAGCCCTCCACCGGCTACTGTTCAACCAGCCCTCCACCGGCTACTGTTCAACCTTCCCTCCATGGGGTCCTGTTCATCCAGCCCTCCACGGGGTCCTGTTCATCCAGTCCTCCACGGGGTCATGTTCATCCGCGCCCAACCGGCTTGATCGATCGGGGTCCTGTTCATCCAGCGGCACCACCACGGGGGTCCTGTTCATCCAACCCCCACCGGGAACTGCTCATCCACCACCACCACCCAACAACACTCACTATTTATCCAGAGGCAACATCGATCGACTTCAGTTAGCAGTAGTAGAGAAGGAATCGCTCGATCGCTCGGGTTCAGTAACGCGTAGCCTGCAGTGCAATCGCTCGGGTTCAGTTAGGCGACGCCTCGCTCGGGTTCAGTTAGGCGACACCTCGCTCGGGTTCAGTTAGAGCCCAATGCATCGCACCCACGCGCGTACGGTACGAGAGAAACGCGCATCGCTCGGCGCCGACCACCCACCGTAACTGGGAACTCCCTAATATTTTCCTCGCCCTCACTTCTACCACGGTTTTTTCCGTCATGGACGGCCCAAAGAATGTCATGCAGCTGCGTTTCCGACCCACCCAGTCCGAAAAGCCCATTCTCTATCATGATTTTTTGTCATAGAAGTAGGAGTCCACCACATCTATGATGATACCGGGTTTTGTCACAATTATCGTCATAGAAGTGTCATAAGTATGACAGAAAAAAAATCGTTCGGCCCAAAATGTCACGGATGTATCTTTTTTTGTAGTGATGGTCGTCGATCTTATTGCATGAGAATGAAAAACTCTTAAGTATTTGACGCAAAGTGGTGGAGTTCGGGCGTCCCATACGAGCATGCCAAAGGTCGACACCTACGGCGAAGGTGACTGGGGTGGTGGAGGAGTGCACCGGATAGATCTCGTCAGGACTATCGCAATGGTGAAGGACCATTCGAGTACATGCATCCTTCACGAAAAAACCGACATCATCAAATTCAACGGTAATGGGATTCTCACGGGCGATATGACAAACAGATACAAGGTTCGTAACTAAATCAAGAGACACAAGAACATCAGACATAGTGATAGGTGTAGATGTGGAAGGAAACGAAGCACGACCAACATGTGTGATAGGTAAACAGGAACCATTGCCAACGGTGATGCAAGTAGGAGTATGAACCGGAGTGGAGGAGGTTAGAGTACTGGGATGAGATGTCATGTGGGCAGTGGCGCCCGAGTCCATGTACCAAGCGCCGCCGGTACCAAGTGCCGCCGGTGATGGGGCCGAGTGCAGGGCGGCCAAGGAAGGATTGTCCCATGGCGGTGAGACCGGCAGCAAGGCGAAGCCGCCATAGGGCTGAACCGGGCGGGCGGAGCATGGCCGCCGGCCATCGACGTGGCGAGCAAAGTCTTGGAGCCGGCACTGGCCGGCTGCTGCCGCACGGCGAAGTAGGCCGGATGGCCCGCCGGAAAAACCTTCGGCGTGGTGAAGGGATCAGGCGCGTCTGCGTACATGTAGCCGAAGAGAGATGACGTGACGGAAGACATCGCAGCGGTGGCGGCACGAGCGGCGGCGGCGGTGGGGATGGACGGCGGACGCTGGATGCGGCGGCAACGTCCCGGTGCGGCGGCGGCGGCTATAGCAGCGGAAGGCAGGGGACGGGGTGGCGGCGGCGGCGGCGGCGGGGGCAGCTAGGTCTAAGAACGACCTACGACTGATACCATGTAGAAGGGAAAGAATAGGTTGTGCAACACAATGCACTGATCGGTGCACCAAACACGTATATACGAGTATAAAGGGGGCCACAACCTCAACTATACAGAGGAACTAGGAAATGGTCCCAAGACTGTTCTGTTAATATATTCAACATGAACCAATGACCACCCAACAGCTTGCCAACCGGCAATAATAAACAAATCTGTTCTGTTAATTTTTATTTATTTATTCACAATCTGTTCAACCTGGAGCGAGTGACAAAGCAATGAGTCGGCTCGTAGACTTGACAGCTGAGTTAAACTTTGTTTAGACAGATTTTTTTAAAGACGAATTTAGTAAAACAGATTGGGAACAACTACTCCAGATATGGAAGCAGCCCATGGTTTTGGTCCCATCACAGACATCCGGCCGCCGGAGTGACCCGGCCAGTGGGATCGGGGCAGTGACGGTTCTGGAAGATCCCCTGAATGTACCGTGCGTGCTTGCACGGAAGTTCAGTCCTTCCTCCTCCTACTATCTCTGTGAGTTGCCAGGTTCCAGGAACGTTCCGATTTCCTCTCCAAAGATGCCCTTTTTTAGACATCACTCTCGCTCCGACCTCGGCGGCGTCCGCCTGCCTAGTGCACGGGTCACGTCGGCGCCTCGTGCCAAAGCGCGTCAGTGACAGAGCGTGACTGTGTAACTGTAAGTACTTACTCCGTTTTAAGGGACTCGCCACGAGCGGATGCAGGGAGTCAAGAGTCAACACAGAGCTTCCGTGTTGCTCCCACGCACTACCCACGGCCGTAAAAATTCTACGCAGCGTGCGTCCTCTCGATGTGATATGTCCCTGCTTTGCTCCTCACGACGGTCACCACCACCAGACCAGATCACTGATCCTGCTCATGCTTCTTGCTTCACATTCGCACATGCGCAGCCGATGCCGATCGGTCGGGTCGGTGTGCGCTCGTTCATACGGCGGCGTCGACGCAACTGTGGACGAATGTCTGGCCGGTACGTGCCGCGATCGCCGACACGTCGCCGACCGTGTCGCTCTCTTAGGTGAGTTGGAGCTGGTAGACGATTAGTTAAGGTAATTACGCGAAGATGGAGACGATTTTAGTTGACGTCATGCATGACAATCGGGTCATAGATTCGAGCATGGTTGCACGGCGCAGTGTTCATGCCTAGACTTGACCCTTGAGAAGTGCGGATGGGTGGGCGAGGCAACCATCGGTTGGAGCGGTCATGCATGGAGATAGGAATTGGAGACAGGGACGTACTAATGCGGCCGGTCTCGTGAGGAAAATGGACCGACTCTAGCAATCCAGCAACATTCGCACGAAACGACTTGTGTGAAAGAGAAATGGGGGCAGTTTGGCCATCTTCCTGGATTCTCAAGTTTCTTTTTCTCCGAATTGTGGATTCACAAGCTGAATTAAGGGTGTCTCTGTTGCTAACTCTTCTGTGCCATTTGCCGCCTAATACATTATTTCAGTATAATGTTGTTTGCTGGTGCATATCTCTTGATTGACTATTTATTGGTTATCCTATTTGGCACTTCAGTCGCCGGTTAACGTGCATTTCATTAACGGATTGCTAGTTTCAAATTTGAATATATTTTTTGAAATTTGATGATTTTTTTTCAAACCAATGAACTTTTTTTGAAATTTGATGAACTTTTTCAAAATTGATGACCTTTTTTCAAGTTTGTGTTTTTTTTCTAAAATTGATGCTTTTTTAAAAAAAAATTGCAAACTGTTTTTAATATCCATGAACATTTTGAAAAATTGTGAACCTTTTTTTAGATCACCGTGAACTTTTTATCCAATTTATGAACCATTTTTCACTTTCGTGAACTTTTTTGTTTTTCACATTTTTTTTATTTTTGGACATCTCAAATTTTTTATTTTTGCGAATTTTTACGTATTTTGTTTCTTTTTTAAAATTCAACGGAGGTGAAACAATGCTTTTTTTAGCAACATGTTTTTTCAAATCATTTGTAACTTTATTCATACTCATAACAATTACATTTACACTGATTTGGACCAAAGATCCAAGAAAATACAAAGTAACTCCCATGACTAAGAATTACAATGAAATCTCTTGAAAACACCTTCTTCGCGGTATCAACCTCTACTCGAAGAAATACTTCAAAGACTTCGGTAAAGAGGTTGCAATTGGACTGGAACAACGATGTTGTCACTCTTTCATCCACACGAATATTACCAATAATGATTTTTGAAAGCACCTTGAGTCACCCATCCAAAAAGATGGGAAGCCTTGATCGATGAACGTACTTGGAACGGGGATGATCCCCTAGAAGTGCAGGCTGTCGAATCACTATATCTTCATAATGATGTCGTTGAAAGATTTCACCCCCACAAAGAATCAGACCAGAAAAAAAACATGACACAATAATATAAACTCATCCTAACTGAATAATCAGATCTGCGAGGACAAAAAACTCTTTAATCTCACCACAAAAGAACGAGAGGAAATTTATTCTCACAAAACTTTGATAATCACTAAATGTTGATGAAATACATATAGGTCTTGAAGATCCGAGGTCCCCCCACCTCTCAGCGTCAAGATGACAGCTAGAGGTAAGGAGACCTAAATTTCTCAGATGACGGCGGCGACGGCGGTGACGGAACGAGAAACCCTAAAGGCTAAGTGTAGGATTATCCATGTCTGTCCTTTTTCTAGCAACAGGTGAAAAGAACGCTCGAGCGAGCGACCAGGACGTGGCGATCGATGAACCGATCAAGCGCTCGCCACATGGGCTGGCCCACGAGCAGGCGGCTGTGAACGCTAGCTAGAGGAGCTGGCGCCTGGAGCGCTGTATATGAGCTCCCTTCTCGTTTCTCAAAAAAAAGAGCTCCCTTCTCTGTTTTGCGGAAAAGAAAAAACTGTGGATACCTTCTGATTCGATCCGGTCCATTCTGGCTTCGACAATGCTACACATACAAACAGTTTACATGCTTTTACAGGGTGAGTTAGTTTTCATTGACCAACAGATGAACGGGACGGCTCACCCCCTGAAAATCAGGGGGAGAGAGGTTTGTGATTGGTTGTTAGATGGAAACAGTTTACAGGCTTTTACAAATCTTTGTATGTCTAGCATTTTTGTTCTGGCTTACATGGGCTGAGACATACTCTGGATCAATACTGTGGGCCTGCCAAGTTGCCGCGCGGCAATCGATAGAATAGCCCAATTGACTCTGGAGTCAAGCAAAAGATTACACACGAATATGTTGTGGTTTTATAGATGCTGTCACATGCCACGTGAGAAAATTCTACAACATCAATAGTACAAACACAATTTCACACACACACACAAAATAGTACAAACACAAATCACACACAATTTTCTTTTTACCGTTTGAGATTTTAACATAGGGCAAACATGAGGAAAACTACTAGTACAAGTTCTTGAGTACAAAATCATGGGGTATTACATGAGGCTTTCTTATTTTTGACGAGAATACGAGTAGATTTTAACATAGGCGCTTGCTCTTACATCCTATATGCTGATAATTAAAATACGAGTAGCACCTACGGTGGCTCACTCTCTCGCTGAAGCGTTCCAGCAGCACAAGGCACGCAAAATGCGCCTTAGAACATCACCGCGGCGGTGGTGGTGGCGGCGCGGTGGTTTCCTCTTGCTATCCACGCCGTCGTTGTTGCCGCCGGTGACATACGCCTCCGTATGCATATACAGTAGGATTATTATATATGGGCTGTTAGCTTAGTACAGGAAATGCACCGAAGTGGTTACCTACTCCAGGAGTGATGGAACTAAGCTTATATAGGGTTGAGAGTAACAGATGGTTAGGCCAACTCCAGCGCACGATCCCAAACGAACGTCCGTTTTGATCTGTTTTTGTCCGTTTGAGGCGGCAATTGGGCGGCCCATGTCCGGTTGGGTCGTTTGGGTTGTCGGTGCGTCCAACGCACGGCCGCACCCTAAATCATGTCCGGAATGGGCGTGGTTAAAAAAATGCAAAAACCTAAAATAAAATAATATAAAATAAACACAAACATAAAAACATAAACATAATTAGGGGGTTTACGGCCACAAAACGGCCCACGGTTCACATTTGCCATAATTAACATAAAAAACAAAAAAAAGACCGCCCGCGCGTTCCAGCCGTGCCCGTCGATGCCGTGGCCGTGGCCGTCTTCAGTGGCCGCCTTTGTCTTCGTCGACGCTGACGAGGTCGACGTA
The DNA here is from genome assembly GCF_002162155.2 of Triticum dicoccoides. Taxonomy (NCBI): domain Eukaryota; kingdom Viridiplantae; phylum Streptophyta; class Magnoliopsida; order Poales; family Poaceae; genus Triticum; species Triticum dicoccoides. Next base: position 89,749,557 of record NC_041393.1, on the reverse strand, counting down.
CTCCGGCGGCGTCCAGAGGTGGGACGACGGTGCGTGGTAGACGGGGGCGCGCTGGCAGGCCGGAGGTGCCTGCACCACCTCCTCCCGTGGCGAGGCCTCCCGGTCTGGTGACCGCGGCGGCGTGGGGCACCAGCTCACGCCCCCCACGGCGTCAGCCATCTCCCGAGCCGTGCACGGCCAGCTCCATTGCTGGCCCACCAGGCCCGGGTGGAACGCGGCCACCGGCTCCTCCTCCATCACATCCTTCGTCTTCATCATCTCCAGCTCAAGGATGGCGACGTCGCCGGCCGCAGAGAGGGCCATCATCTCCTTGAGGCCCTCCCATTGACGCTCATGGTGCGTGCGCATGGAGTCCTCCATGACACGTTGCATGAGCCGGGCCTCCTCCTACACTGCCATGTGAGGTGGTGATGGTGGAGACGGAGACGGCGACAGTGAAGACGACGGCGACGGCGTGGGTGTGAGGCCGCGAACCTGGAGAGCACGCGCTGCGCGACGCTCACGTGGCCGTCGCGGCCCCGACGAGGTGCCGGCGAAGAACGAGGAGCGCCTCGTGTCGTGCTCGTGCTGAAACCAAGTGTCCCAGAGGGTGGAGTCTGGGGCGTACCTGGCGTCGTAGTATAGGTCGCGGGGGAGGAGGCGACGGCGGCGCTCGATCTCCTCGCGGCGCGCACGGCCGCTCACAGGCACCAGCGGGATCGGCACCCGATCCGCGGACAAGTGCCAGTTATTGGGCAGGTGCACGTCGCTCCAGGCGAGCGGTGTCCTCGTCTGCCAATAACAACGGCACACGTCCACGGCGATGTACTGCCGGTCGCGCTCGCCGCCGGCTGTAGGGCCGATGGTGAATGGGGTGGGCGCGGGGGCCCGACGCGGTGGTGCTGATGCGGACTCCTCTTTCACGGAGCCGCGGCGGCGGCCCGACGACGAGGACGCCTCGCGGTCGTGCTTCCCCTTGCGGCCGTGGTTCCAGAAGCCCATGGTTGCGAGGTGGTCGGCCGACGAGATCGGGGACAGGGAGAGGGCTATGGTTTGGGGTGTTGGTCTCGAGGAGGCAGGAAGGTCTTGACAGGGGAGTGTGAACGACGGCCGGTCCACGGCTTCCCCATTTAAGAAGGAAAGCGACCGCTTGCTGGGCGGATGACAGGTGGGGTCGACCACCCGTACGCATTTATGTCAGGCAGTGGGAGGTAGGTGGCCGCCTGCCACGCGGCCGAGCGAGGCGTCCGTTTGCCGTCCGCCGTGACCCAAACCGCGCACATGTTTACGCTTGAAATGGGTCGGTCCGGACACAAAACAGATCAGATGGGTGCTGACCGCCGCGCGCTGGGCCGTCCGGTTTGTCCGTTTTACCTCAAACGGACGGGATCGGACGGGATGGGGTCGCGCGCTGGAGTTGGTCTTAGAAATAACCGACGACCGAACAAATGCAGGACCTAAAAAGGCAGTGCGCTTTCGGCAGTATCGAAGCTCCAAGCGTTTAAGTGAGTGGGGCAGTAACTAGTTTTGCATTCCGGATAAGCTAAGGCCAGATGAACCACTTAACAAAAAGTTTACACTCCCATGGGAAGGTAACGGCGGATCTCTTAATTTAATCATGATTAGTTGAGGTATGAGGTATCTATACCAAACATGCATGGGCTCTACAAAACTGGTCGAGGTGTGCCGAGGTTATAGCATCTAATCTTCTCGTCAGATACCATTAAGCGCTGTGGCATCTAATGATCTGCGCTTTAGTCGCTGTACTGGTAAAGATGGATTACTTAACACTTCTTCAGATCGCGGTATCTGAAGAAGGGCATCAATAACCTAAATGGTCGGCCAGCTATGGAAGGGTGACGCTGAAAGTTTTTCTCGTAATTCCGATGTTTGCGTTCGACGCTGAATAGTCTCGCTTGACCATTGACCGTATATAGACATTTTTTTTTCCGCACGAAAGAGAGTTTTATTTCATATGCATAGGATTACAATCGAGAGGCACCAACTCCTCAATACAAGGTGGGCTCCTCCCCAGCCATACAACAGTAGTAAACTCTGTATGACTATACAATGTCAACCGATGTGCTACCCTATTTTGCTCACGCGTGATTTTGGATGGAACAAACTCTCGAGCCTCCGTATGAAGCCTAATCTCTGCTACCAAATGCCCATAAGCTGACCTGGATAAACTGTCCCCGGTCATTGCAGCTAGTGCCATGGATGAGTCTGACTGAATAACAATCGGCAGGGAACAATGCTGACCATACCCTGCATTATTGCATGCAGTTCCGCTTCCAACGCGTCGTTACAATTGAAAATGCACCTGTATGCCGCGAAGATGACACTTCCATCATGACGCCATAGTATCATACCCGCCGCCGCAGATCTGTCCTCTTGCATGAAAACCCCATCCACCGAAAGAACAGCCTGGTCCGTCGGCGACGCGGCCAGTGAAGAGGGGTTCGAGGAATAGAGACCTCGACAGTTGTATCCCGAATCATTGGCATCTTCCCTTTAAGAATTTTTTCCATGGAACATCTGCAACACAGGTTCAAGGGGTTCATATAGCTTTGGAGATAGTCCGACGTTGCCGTTACGGGAAGAGCCTCCTTTCCATGTGTTAGGTCCGATCGTAATGACCAGATCCTCCATATCAACATAATCATGCAGTCCCGCATGTGATCATCATAGTTTGCAAGGACGTTTAAGAGCCAATCCTTTCCTGTATCACGAAGAACATCGTGGCTAGGTAGTCGCCATACGGTTCTCATCTGAGCCCGGATCCTCCTAGCATGTTCGCATGAAACAAGAGCATGAAAGCTAGTCTCCTTCTCTCGGCCGCACACCGGACAGCCATCTCTAGTAGAGATGTGTCGGTATTTCTTGCACTCATTTGTAGCGAGAGCCCCCGAAACAGCCTTCCACGCCATGATTCTCATCTTCAGAGGTACTCAAGAGCTCCAAATCCGCTGCCAAATGGGCCTCCGACCTGAAGAATTGCTGTTGGACGAGCTAAGATGCACTGAGTACTGGACTTCCGTGGCCAGGTGATAAGCGCTACGGACAGTGAACTGCCCAGACCGCTCCGGAAACCAAGCAACGAAGTCCTGCCCATTCCTTGGAGACGTTTGGATCTTCAAAATCTCCCTTACATCCATGTCCCAAAAAATGCTCCCTAAGTCGTTCCACATTCCATGCACCATGTGTTGGAAATATGCCCTAGAGGCAATAATAAAATTATTATTATTATATTTCTTTGTTCATGATAATTGTTTTTTATTCATGCTATAATTGTATTATCCGGAAATTGTAATACACGTGTGAATACTAAGACCAAAACATGTCCCTAGTGAGCCTCTAGTTGGCTAGCTCGTTAATCAACAGATAGTCATGGTTTCCTGACTATGGACATTGGATGTCGTTGATGACGGGATCACATCATTAGGAGAATGATGTGATGGACAAGGCCCAATCCTAAGCATAGCACAAGATCGTGTAGTTCGTTTTCCTAGAGCTTTTCCAAATGTCAAGTATCTTTCCTTAGACCATGAGATCGTGTAACTCCCGGATACCGTAGGAGTGCTTTGGGTGTACCAAACGTTACAACGTAACTGGGTGACTATAAAGGTGCACTACAGGTATCTCCGAAAGTGTCTGTTGGGTTGACACAGATCGAGACTGGGATTTGTCACTCCGTATTACGGAGAGGTATCACTGGGCCCACTCGGTAGTGCATCATCATAATGAGCTCAAAGTGACCAAGTGTCTGGTCACGGGATCATGCATTACGGTACGAGTAAAGTGACTTGCCGGTAACGAGATTGAACGAGGTATTGGGATACCGACGATCGAATCTCGGGCAAGTAACATACCGTCTGACAAAGGGAATAGTATATGGGGTTGCTTGAATCCTCGACATCATGGTTCATCCGATGAGATCATCGAGGAGTATGTGGGAGCCAACATGGGTATCCAGATCCCGATGTTGGTTATTGACCGGAGAGCCGTCTCGATCATGTCTGCATGTCTCCCGAACCCGTAGGGTCTACACACTTAAGGTTCGGTGACGCTAGGGTTGTATGAATATGAGTATGCAGTATACCGAAAGTTGTTCGGAGTCCCGGATGAGATCCCGTACGTCATGAGGAGTTCCGGAATGGTCCGGAGGTAAAGAATTATATATAGGAAGTGCTATTTCGGCCATCGGGAAAGTTTCGGGGTCACCCGACATTGTACCGGGACCACCGGAAGGGTCCCGGGGGTCCACAGGGTGGGGCCACCTATCCCGGAGGGCCCCGTGGGCTGAAGTGGGGAGGGAACCAGCCCCTGGTGGGCTGGTGCGCCTCCCCCTTGCGCCCGCCTGCGCCTAGGGTTGGAAACCCTACGTG